>NW_024038977.1:1207500-1437500 GCF_016077235.1 Cyprinodon tularosa | reverse complement strand
GAGGGGGGGAGCTGCGCGGCATGGTGGGGTGCGGGTCTTGGGTCCTGTTTTGGGCTCCGGTTTTTCCGCTCGCACTTCTCCTCTTGCCTATTTATTTTAATTGTAATTATTAATTAATTTATTTATTTACCTATTTATTTGTTTTTTTTTTTTTTTTTTTTTTTCTCTTCCTCGGTGGGGGGGAGCGGTTGCGGGCGGGTCGGTGTCTGGTGTCCGCTGTCGCATTGTGGGGGCCCCTTTTTTTTTTTTTTTTTTTTTTTTTTTTTCTTTTTTTCTTTGGGGGGTTTGGCATGTCTGTTTTCTCGGGGGGCAGGCGGGCCTGCTGGGTGGGGGTCCTGCTGGCGGCGCGCCGCTGGTGTGTGGGGGTCCGGGCGGCTCCGGCGGGGGGTAGTGTTGGGGGGCCGGTCTGGGCGGGCTGGCTGCGCTGGCTGGGTATTCGGGTGGGTTTTCCCTCCTGGAGGCATGGCGGGGCTGCTCTGTTCCCACTGATCGCGGCGGGTGGGGCTGCGGGGCGGGTGTGGGCCTGGGGTGGCTATGACCGGCGCGTGGTGGGGGGCCGGGGCGGCGGAGCTGCTCTGGCCGCGTGTCGGGGCCTGGTGCGGGCTGCGGGGGGGGTGGCGGACGTGGCTGGGCTGCTTTGGCATCGTCCGGTGGGGGGGCGGCGCGGTTCGCTCCGCTCTGGCTTTGTGCTGCCCCTCGGGCTGCTGGGGGGGGTGGTTGCGCCGGCTGCGGTCTGCTCCTCTTGCGGTTTTGCGCCGGGCGGCTTTTCTGCTCTCGGGCTGATTCTGTGCGCGGTGTGTTTCGTTGCGCGCTGTTGGCATCGGTCTTGGTGGGGTGGGGCTGCGCTTTTGGCCGGGGGGGGCGTTTTGGGGGGGGTCCCGCGGCGCTCGTGGCCGGTTCGCGGCGGATGCGCATGGGCCCCGGCCGGGGGCGGGGCCGTCTTAGTGTTTTCCTGGGTGGTGCGGTCGCGGTGGGTGTTGCGGCCGGTCGCCGGGGCTTGGCGCTGGGGGGCGGGGCGTGTTTCGGTGCTCTGTGGGGCTGGGGCGTTTCGGTCGGCGCCGTGGGGGGGCTGGTGTTCGGCGCCCGGCCCTACTTCGGGGTGGCCGGCTGCCGGCGGGGCCCGCGGACTCGTCCCCGCGGCTCCCCGGGGCGCCGGCATGGCGGTGGCTGGGGGGCTTCCTCGTGGCTGTCTCTCCTCCTGCCTTGGTGGGGTCTGATTTCCGGGGCTGGCCCCGCCTTGGTGCCTTCGCTTCTGGGGTCCCCTTGGGCGCCTGGGGCTTTGGGTCTCCCGGCGCTGGACTCAGTGCTCTGGGGGGTGTGCCTCTCCGGCTCTCCACAACCACTATTGAGCATTTTTTTCTATGGTTAAAACTTTACATGCACAAGTTCACCCTCACAAACAACTACAGGTGCTAGGCTTCAGGTACTTAGAGATTCACTTCCAAACAGAAACCCCACATTCATATCTTCAGGTAACACAGAGTACATGTCAGACTTAATAATATTACTTTAGTGATAGTTTCAAGGTGTTTGCTTTATTGTATATCTCGTACCATGTTTTTTGGTTGTGCTGTTCTTTTTTCTTTTTTTTTTTTTTTTTTCTCCATCTCATTACAGGTGTTGAAGCAGACTGAAAATGTTTTGTCATTGTCTCCTTCCTATCTCCTCTTTCTTTCATCTTTTGTCCTGTTTTTTTCTTTTTCTTTTTCCTTCTTCTTCTTCTGTTTTTCTGCTCTACTTACATTGCAGTGTCCATATGAACTGTAAAACTCCCTGCATAATTATAATAAAGCAATTTATATACATGAAACAAGTGGAGCGGTATGGCAATTGCGATACCGCTACACTTGTGATATATATATATATATATATATATATATATATATATATATATATATATATATATATATATATATATATATATTTTGTGTTCAGTCAAAGGCTTTTACCTCGCAATGTTAAAAGTGATAACTTTACTGGAAATGATACTGTTCAGACTGTGTTGTTCTCTGTAAAAACATCTCAATGTTAGGTTTGCCTCTTGAAGGCAAAAAGGAACTAAAAAATGTGTATACCTTTGTGGGGGAAAAAAGCACAAAAGCACCTTGCAAAATGCCCTATATAGTCTACTAAAATTACCACGGATGCATGAAGCCTTTTCCACTCCACCAACCATCTTAGCAGTGTGGCAGGAGCAGAAATACCTTAGGGGATGAGGCTTTGACAGGAGAGACGCTCATTTAAAGCACCTTAAGGTGAGGTTGAATGTGAGGGCAGCCAGAGAGAAATGGCTGTGAGGTGCTGCAGTTGTACATGTGTAACAACTTTATACCCCAACTGGCTGCATTGGCAACATGTGGTGGTAAGAACTAGGATAGTCAATGCTTAAATGTGAATGACAGACTAAAGGAATTAGCAGTAGGATAGCTGGGGGAGGAAAACAGCCACTTACTAAACCCAAATTTAGTAAGTTATTGTTCTACGTCATTAACCTTCTATGTTCTGCATCTTGTTTTTTCTTATTTTAAATGTAAATTGTCTTGTTCCATTGGCAAAGTGTCTCATTTACCTCCTCAATTTAAGAAAAATATACTTATTTAGATTTCCATTTTTGCAGTGTAATTAACGTGTACCCTCTAGTATTCCTTGCAAAGTTATTCACAACTATGAACCTCTTAGACATTACATTTTACAGTTACAAATTTCAAAGAGTTTTACTTAAATACACATATAAAATTGTGCCAGCATATGTTTCCAGTCCACTTCAGTCCAACATCCCTAAATTCAGATCAGGTAATTGTCTTCTGAAATCATATAAATTCATTAGTAAATAGGGCTCAACCTGTATATATACCTGTATATAAAATGCATTATAAAAGTTGTATACTTTTGTGAGAGAATATAATAAACCGCATCCTGATAACCAAGGGAGTTGTGGAGAAATTTAAATCAGGGTTAGGTTATAAAACAATATTTGGTACCCTCTCATTTAGGAAATTACAGTCATTGTATGAAAATGAAACCGCCACCACTGACAGGTCAAAGGCAGCTTTATTCAGAGTTACGTTGGAAGAGCTACCATTAGCTAAAGCTGAAGTAGGGAATCTGAAAACACAACTATTAGTTGAGGACTTCACAAATATGCATGTGATGGAAGAGCAGAAAAAAAAACAGTTGAAAGAAGAAGAAATTCAAGTTGTAGTTTTGCATATAGATACTGTGGTGGAAAAAACTGCATATCAACATTCTGACATTTAAACATGGTGGCTGTAATATTAACCTGTCTGAGTGCTTTTCTTGATGAGACAGAGGCTATTCAAAATGGATGGGAATATGGATGAAGCTAAACACAAGGCAATTCTGAAACAAACAGGTTATTTCTGGTTGAAATAGGCTTCAGATACGGTTCAACGTTTACCTTCCAGAACTTTAATATCCATTTTGACAGTAAGAGCTGCACCTGGATGCTTTCTAAGTATATCAATGTAGTACAATAGCTCAGCCACAATTCAAACCAAGACTCACTTCCTACTGTAATATGCGACCGAACGTTGAAATTACTCCTCATAAACGTGTTACATAAAAAATGACTGAACTTTAGCTGAAGTCTCAGAGTTAACACTTAAAAACCTGAAAGTGAAATACCACAGAGACTTTAACACTACAAAAACTTTCTATCTAAGTAAGTCAATTTTTCTTCAACTAAGTGATTTTTTCTTGAATTGAGCAGGTAAGTGAGACACTTTGCCAATGAAACAAAATAATTTATATTTGAAATAAGAAAAAACAATTGCAGCCTCTTATTTCAAGTGCCTGTTATATAATTATCTTATTGTAGGCATAAAAATACTCATTCCATTGGCAAATCATCTCATTTACTTACTCAAATTAAGGGTAAAAGGTTATTTTAAGAAGTCTTTGCTTATTTCTAGATAATTTTTGGAGTGAAGCTAGGGGTCACCATGTCCAAAAAGTGGACACTTTGCCCAGCCTCGAGACAGGCCTTCAGACAGGCTTCTCAGAGGTTAACAAACATGCTTTATTATACCTAAATTGTACATAAATAACTTCTGTAGTGAAACAAAATCTGTAACAAATAAGAGATGTTTATTATTCCAGTTGAAGTATAAATCCTGCTGTTAAAAAACACTTTTGTAGAAGTTAGAGTATAAACTTAAGCTTTTTACGCAAGTAAAAGTGTAAAAGTTTAATTAAATTAGCTTAAATAACCCTATTAAACCCTATGAAATTAACATTTTTCTACACTTCTGGATAACTTTCTTATGCTTAATTTTCTTAGTTCTGTAACTAATGGTAAAGTGTCAAATTTAAGTTTTTCATCATCTTATAAAAACTGTTTATTTTGGTATGTGGTAAAAAAAAAAAACAAGTTGGTGCAACAGAGTCCAACCAGAAAGAAATTAATTGTCTGGATAAAACAAGTTATTTAGATGTTTTTTACTTTTTTAAATAGGCCATAACGAAAATGAGCTAAAATTAAACAAACTAACGGGTATATTTTTAAAATGTAGGGAGTAGAAAGTAGAGATAATTGCAAAAACATTTAAGGAGTAGATGTTAAAAGTGATATAAAAATAATCACACCAGTAAAGTAGAGATTAGAGAAAGTTCTACTTAGGTAAGGTAACAAAGTATTTCTACTTTGTTTCTTGACACCTCTGAAAATGTATCTTTTAAAATACATAAACAATAACAAATAATGTTCTAAATATGACCTCTTCTGTATTAAAAAATACAGCTTCAACAAATTACAGCATCCTGTGTTTTCCTGGGGGGGATTTGCCCCAAGGCCTAGGGCCCCATAAAACTCTGTCTACACGTATGATTAATATAACTATTCCTTACTTTTTCACATTCATTATGTTTTTGATAAAAATCCTTTCGCTAAAATGCCATCAAAAGGCTTGTAATATTAAGTGTGTCTCAGACAACTTTTTTTCAGTGTCCATGTGAGCTTTGAGATCTCCAGAACCTTTATTAGACACTGAAACATATGTGCCAGCTTTGCACACGGTGCACTCAGCCTCCCACTTGTCATGACCAGGAAGGAATGTGCATACTTTTTTGAGGTTCATCTGTGAAGCTGCACTTTCGTTTTGGTATTTTGTATCCAATGCTGGTTGATCTACTCCCTGTGTGTGTGAATATCTCGCTAGACCCTCTCACAAGGCAACCCCTCGAGATTATGTAGAGCAACAAAGTACCATAGTATTCTGTGCAAAGCGCCAGTCGGTTTAAGCATATGATTAGGTCCCATGAAAACAGTGAAACATGGACATTTTCATTCATTTATAATCCCCCTCCGGAGGCCACGGACAGAATGTAAAAAGTGGACATGAAAAAGAGGACGTTTGGTCACCCTACTTTAAGCTGCATTTGCAGCCGAAAAGGCTTCTACACCTAGGGTACTGAATACAATTGCAGGCCATACCTTTCAGATTGTAATTCAGAAATATGTCTCTGACATCCAAACATCTATATATGTATTCAACTTCACATGTGTTTAGTTTTTAATTAAACAAATGTGAAAATGATCTATTACATGACATCCAAACAGAAAATAAACCGATTTTGCATTTGCACAATGGCAAAAGGTTAAATAAAAAAAAAAAGCCATTGGGCATGAGTGGTTTTTCAAAGAACTGTATGTATATAATTATGGTTCAGTTAATTATTTTAAACCACACACACATTAAACCATTTTGCAAAAAGTCTTTACATTTTATAGCTCCAAGATTTTTACAGCATTTTGTTTTTTTTTTTCATTCTTTTTAAAACCAGCTCTTGATAAGACATAGTGTTTTGCTCTTTTAAGCTCTTTTTACCGAAGGGTTAACCTCTGTGAAAACATGTGTGCCCCATTGTTAAAAATCCCACAGGGGGAAACACAGATGAGATATTTTACTCACACCGAAGGAAAATGTTCCCATGTCAATTCTGCATGATCCCAAGAGAAAGTTTGATTAAATCACATGCTTGTCTGAATGTAAAAAGAGTTGAGAAGAGATGGATGACTGACTTTGGATAGGCCAGTGGAGGCATGCATTAGAAACACAGCCTACTCTACATAGCTATTATATAAAGATGTCAACAGTGAAGGATGAAGGAGGTAATAGAATATTTAAGAGAACAGTGCCATGCTGGTGCTCCTACACACACTGACACTGACTCTGGTAAAAGCTGTAATACCACAAGCTGCTCTGCTCAGTTATGATACACATTCTAGTGCTCCACATTGATTATGACAGGGAAGAAAAATGACTTACCCACTTCTCCACGTTTACTGACCTTTCTACCCTCCCTATCCAGTCACAGTGAAGAGAGAGTCAACTTCAATCTGGTTAGACCCAAAAATACCATTAAAAGATAAGACAACCACAATTAGTTTGCACATCCTTGTTTGCTTCCCCCACAAGAGCTTTGGATGTGTGTATAGCTGCCCTGTTTTGAGCCTCTTTCCCATCCATTTTCCAACACTATCTCTCCATCAGGGGTATAATAGTCTGCATGATTTGTAAAGAAGTGTTCAGATTTGTGACTGAAAAAGCTGTAAGACCCCAGAAGCATTGCTAGCAGGGGACAAAAAAAGATTTAACATTTCAATAAGGCAGGCAGTGGATGACCACATAATGAATCCCGCCTTCAGTGTCCGGGCTGCCGGCGAGAGAATCAGCACCTCATCCAGTTCACTGAAGAAGAGGGCCCAACCCTCCGAGGCCCATGCCGGTGGGAAGAACTGCATTATATTTCTCTCTTTCCATTTCATTTGATTTTATATGTTCCATGCAGCTATTTACTCTTTCTCTGAGTCTGTGTCACTTCCATATTTATTTTTAAACCTCTGAAGCCCTGTTGCAGACTCTGGCTGACCTTTATTTAAATGTCTCCTCCACTATGAACAGAACTCATTACACCAGAGCTGGTGGCTTTGTGGTATCTATCTCATTTCAAAACTTTTTTTCCTTTTGCACTTGCGGGGACACTCAGCCATTCTGCGATGCTAATTACTGGACCCGAATAATGATGTTCCTCCCTGTCACAGATATGTGTCCCACCATTTGCGATCCTGCTATATGCATTAAGCAAAGCTCCCTCTGGATTCTCAAAGTTCGTTGAGCGGTTAACATCTCATCATCACTTTCAGCTCCATCTTGCTTTAGAGTCATTCTTCCTCCTACACCAACGCTGCAACATTTGTATGCATTGTTGGCAAGTTATTGGAGAAGTTTAAGGTATGTTTCATTTAACCCATGGCCGGAGAACATCATAGGTTAAAACAGGTGATTTACAGTGTAACTCAACAGTCCAAAAAAAAAAATTGTCTGCTTTTGTTCTAACTTATTTGCTACAAACATAAATGTTTGCAGGGTTTTTTGTCTCAAAAAACAAAACAAAAATGTAACTTATTAGCATATGTGAAATACAAATTGTTCATGAAACTCCAGTTTACACCAAACGTATGTGAACTCCTAAATCTTCAGAGTGCAAGTCTTGAGTCTCTTCCCCACTGCTTACAATCGACATTTGGCTTCCTTACCACCAGCAAGAAAAGCTGGCTCTAAGCCCTCGCTGGCAATCTGCGTAGCCTCTGTCCCCCGGGGCATCACGCTGGGTTAGCGCCGATTCTGTCACCAGTGTGACAGAAATCAGAAACGTAAACAATGGAGAGGAACATGTGAGGCAAGGGTGTAATACGTGTGCTTTATTGTTTCACTCTATTATCTGTCCAAATTCCTCTTACCCGATCTGCTGCGTGTAGATTTCCATACGTTACGTTCAATGGAATCACGTAATTTAGCTGGTTAAACCGGGTCTAATGTTTTCACTGCATGCCAATCAGAACCGACGAGATTTTAACGCGGGTCGCTTCCAGAATCGTTTGACCTGGTTAGACACGTATCAGTGAGCTGTTCCAGCTGCTACTAAAAGCCGATTGTTCCAGGCTTTAAACTGGGTTTTGTGCGATATATTATACATATATGAATATATATATAAATATTCATTATATTGTTTACACAAAAAGTGATGTGTCATAAGTAAGGTGGGAACAATAAGACAAAAAACCATCAAATTATGAGAAAATAGTTATTTTGGTTTTATTGCAAAATGTACAAGTTATAAAACTCACCCAGCTACATTTACATATTGAGAAAGGGCTAAAACCCACCACTAATTTCTAGAGCGTCATACATTGGCTCAGTGCAGGCTTTTGAAATGCATGATGGCTATTAAGCTGCTTATTGTAAGGACATGCCTACTAATAAATGGGATTGGATGAGATGCGATTCTTTCGGTGCATTTGCACTCACATGCTGTGCCATAGTGACACCAAAAGCAAACATGAAGGAGCAGCATATAGTTCCTATGGTTCACTTATCTGGAAAAAACTTCCAGAAGACTGTAGAAGTGCTGAAAGCCAGAGATCTTTTCAGTCAACCAACCAATCCAACTGATTTATTTGTTTATTTCTGTGTAACACACTTATTATACTTCAATAATCATAAATTATTAAAGCTACAGTGTGTAATTTTCAGCGACATCTAACTTCCAGACCGCAGCAACATGAACATCTCCCCCCCACCGCTTCTCCCCCCCAACAGTACGGCGAGCATTACGGGACAAAATGTCTTCCACGACGTCCGCATCACCTACCTTCTCAAGTGATGAGGTTTGTTTACATAGATAATTTTACAGATAGTATTTCATTAGTCTGTGTAGGGTATAGATTTCATGTAGACTTAAGATAATAAATATACCCGTTATTTTTTCTACATCGTTGTGACGTTTTGGTGAGCTGCTTTGCATGGTGATATAAACAGACGAAGTAATTGTAGTCATTAGTTTAACAGCGAGATTGTGTTCGCTGGAAGAATATATGTTCCCCATTTACAGAGTCCAAGTCTTGTTTGTGGCACAGGGGTTACAAGGCGAGGAAGAGGGCAGAGAGGCCGGGGTGGGCGTGCAGCCAGGGCCAGGCGAGGGAGAGGTGCCAGCGGGGTGACTAGAGCAGAGGAGGAAAGGCTTGAAGATCTCCAAAGGAGCTGGAGAGAAGTAACCGAGGTATATATCTAGAAAATTATTTTACAGAAAATTACTGAATCATTACCTGTGAAACGTCAGGGACGTTGCTGAATAAGTATACTGGAGAGTAACACACATCATCACGCAGCATGTTATTGTAATGGGCGATCTCGCAATCGCTAGATGGTTGGCTCTGCGCTGCCGTAGCGCAAAGATGTCTGCCTCCATGGCTGCGAGACTCGCTCCTATGTAATTATAAATAACGAATTCTAAGGCAACGCAAATATTAAGGTTAAGAGGCTGAGCTCGTAGATGATGATAAATAACATAGTTATGTATAATATATTACCTTTCTGACTGTATATCCCTGTAATTATTACACACTGTAGCTTTAAATAAACAATACTGTGTTCTACTATGTTGGAAGTGCGATGTCAACAGTTGTTTTTTTCTCTTTTTTTGCTGCCTTTCCACATGTTATCTTGATCACTGCCCCTCTGTGGTTTTCACAAGTACTGCACCTTCATCCGCGCCAACTATAAAAGTGTAGTATGGGCTTGCACATGGCACACACAGATTGGGTGGACAACGCAATGTGATTATATTTCAGCCTTAACTGTATTTTACATATTAAGGGGGGGATTTGATGAAGACATCTTATTTTAAGAGGAATTAAAATGAGGAAACAAATAACAAACAGGACTCCTCCTTTAAGTGCTATTGCAATAAAGATGTTAAAATAAAGCTCTTTTAACTCAAAATGACCCCAGAAAGACTTTTCATGAATTTGCCACGGTCTGTCACAAATCATTCACAGATAATGAGGTTTCACTTCCAAAGTTATGCCTATCTTGATTTCCTTTCACTGCAAAACATTACATCTAGGTTAGTCATTTTTGTCTGAAAAAAATTTGAATTTTTTACTTTTAAAATGATTTAAAAAAAAAATGGTAGATCATCTTATTTTCCTGCTAAAGGGTATTCCTGCTATTAAGGGTATATACACTTATTTTTAGAATTTTTTACTTATTTTTAGAACTTTTTTGCAGTATTCCAAATTGTCTGTTTCAGCGTTCAGGGCTTTTTCATTTCTGTATCAAAAAACAGCTGGATATTTTAGCATTTAGACTTTCTAAAAACAAAAGAGACTGCAACGGAAGAACATCATTATATATATACATTATATCATGATAGGTCTCCTTTAAATCATAGCAACTCCTAAGTAGTTGTTTTCCGGGTACCTTTTCAGACTGAATACCTCCTTCCAACGGTGTATTCCACAATAAATAGCAAAAATAGAAAGACTTAAAGCATAACTTCTTTTTCCCTGTTACCTTCTCTCCTGGCCTCCTCACAGCTTTCCTTGATCTTCCTGCGGCAGACAGCAGCCAATGCAATGAGTAGACCCAGCAGACACACAGCCAGGCCTACAGTAACCCAGAGAGCCACTGGAGGGAATGAAATGTTCTGACCTAAACCAAAGAAGACAGAGGGGGAGAAATAGGTAAAAAAGTTAGAACCTATTAGCTCCTGCAGAGCTAAAATAAGAGCAGAACTACCACAACATCTATCACCATTAGTTTGCTATTTGGCAGGGAGTTTTTTGTAGAGGCAGTCAAGGCTTTTATAAATATTCCATGGTGCAAAAATAGCTAAACACAACATGATATAAATAATGGCTTTGGGTCAAGATTGCCATTTCCATGCCAATGTAGACCAAAAGGTTGTCTCATGTTCCCTTCAAAAACAATGTAGAAGCAAAAAACAAAAAAACACAAATAGGTTGATACCTTTTATTAATGTGGACAGAGAAAGAGCTACTAATTAGGACTTTTGAATCCTGAAACTGTGACCAGATGGTAGATAGTTTACCAATGGCACAAGGCTGTGTTGTCATTTCACTCAGAAAGCACTGGCAAGGCATTTTACATGATGTTGGCACTACCATACCCCCTGCCTTCTGCTACACACTGCTCACATGTCACAGTTTTGATGTTGCTGCTTTAATATGCTCTCGTTTTTTAATACTTTATCCCCAAGATAGTTCTGTAAAGTAATACCTGGGTATTTTCTACAAAGAGTATTTAGAATATTTTGTGATGCTTGTAAAGGTTGTCAAGTTGCTTTATATGTAGTTAATGTCTTCAGGGAGAAACCTAAAAACTTAATCTAGCCATGAAAAACTGTCTTCACACACGTGTTTTCAAACATACCACATTGTGATAACTGTCAGCAATACAGAGTTATGGAAAATAATCTGTTTTGCAGACAATTAGCTGTCCAAGTTAGTAGGAATACCATGGCAAATTGCAAACTGGTAAGGAAAAATAAAAGCTGGTCAGCAAGACTAAAAAGATTTCCGACAAAGCCAAATTTCCCAGGGGTATAAACTGAAAAGAGAAGGAAGAAGGGAAGAAAACAGCACAGCCACTTACTAGCTGTGAGCTTGAATGTAATGCATACAGTCCTTTCTGCTATGTTACTTTACAGTTACTTTCTGCTATGAGCAGAAGAATAAAAAATCTAAAAAACTGAGTAGCGTTGGAGAGACATAATGATAAGGCATTTGTCAGATCTTGCTCATCATCTGTGATTGTGGACAGAATGCTCTGCCACATAAATAAGAAAAAGATCCCCACAGTCCATTTTTGTTATGCTGCGAAGGCACCTGATATAGCATAAAAGGACAAATGCAAATACTTTTGAGGGAGGCAACATCATTTGTTCAGCCCTTTGGTCCTCTTTTCAGAAACTATTAGATGGACTGCCCTGACATTTCTGATTCCCTGCAATGAATCCTAATGACTTTGGGGAGTCTGTGGATTGCCCCAGACGTTTCTCAGAACCCATTAAATAAAAGCTATGAAATTCACTGTGTTAATTCTTTAACTTCCTGAAATGTTCTATTTGTGCAACTGTGGTAGGTGGGCATGCACTTGCAAAAACTACAATTACTCCAACTCTTAGGGTGGGGTTATATTTATTTGTACGTTCCATGTGGAGATGAGACAAAACGAACACAGAAGTTGCAGTATTTATACTCCGTGCAGCATTTCCCCCATACATAATATTGTGGCCCACTCTAGAGGGGCGTGTAACACACAGACAGCAAGAACAAATAGAAACCACAGTTATTTCAAACATTTTAAAATCCTCTTTGTGTTATCCAAAAGAGGTTGTAATTTCATTCTAAGAGTTATTCAGAATCTTTTGAACATAGCTGTATTTATAGGCCAAATCATAATATCCCTGTTTCAGAAAGTGGGATTAACATAATTTGAGTAGAGCAGTTATCAGGAGTCAGTTTATTTGGCTCTGTGATATTCAGGACTTTTGGTTTCAGAACATGTGACATATATCCGCAAACTCGACTGAGTTAAGCAAGCCCAGAGTTCGGGTTAAAGGTATAGAGGACGATCTTTTATTTCTGGGTGGATCATCTAAAAAAGTGGTCCTCCTAATTGTCAATCATTCTGGTGATATGTTTAAGGTAAGGTTGTCTTACGTGCTTTTTGAGCATGCGTGCCTATATCTGTGGTGAGCTACGGTTTCAGACAGTCATTAAAGCTCACTTTTCTCACCGCTGCTCTTTGAAAATGGCCGAGGTTCGTAAGTGAAAATGTGTCTACGAAGTGTATGAGAAGAAAAGAAAGGCCTCAGAAGAGGCAGATATATCCCAGAATGCTTTGCGCAGAGCTCTCCTCGCAAGGCATTATGGGATTTGCTGTCACAGCAGCCCGCTGTCACCATAGGCTGCCGCTAACCGACAGCAGTGACTAATACCAAAGATGGCGCAGGCATTGTGCAGTGGACCAACAGGGAAGGTTTCATCTGTCTTAACGGTAAGTTAACTGAGTTCACTATAAAGTCCCCACTCTGCAGCGATTGAGGGATTTAGGGGTTAGGGCGGACCTTCAGGCACAGTAAGCTTGTTTGAGCTATGAGAACAGCAACTATTAAACAGAGCGTGCACAAGGAGAAATGGTCATATGCATGCTCTTGGACATGAAAAAAATCAAGAAAATCCTCCACAATAGCTTTAAGCACAATGATAATATGAAGCCCTCACAAATGGAACACAGAAAACACCAATCAACTACGGCAACAGGAAGAAATAAGCTTCAAAGTGCAAATTTCTTACCAATAGAATTTGAAACACAGTATTAGTAATGCCTAAAGGAGCAAAGATCAAAACTTTCCTGCTGTAAAATATTATTTAACAAAGCAGATGCCAGTCAATGCATGAGTGGGATATGATAGAGATTTAAAATTGCATTCTCAACACTACATTTATTTCACAAAGTATTTTATTCATTCATGATTATTTGTTCCACTGGTTAGTTATACCTAAATAACTAATCAGTTAACCAGAACGAAGGGGTGCAAAAACAAACAGCTTTGTTAGCTAAGAACAGAAAACAGGGGAAAGATCAGAAATAGCTACCTGATCCAAAGATTCTTAATTCCACCTGCAAGATTCAAATGGAAGTGTCCAAATATGGCATAAAAATGAAAGCATGACTCCATCTGTCTTTTTATCAACCTGGCATGCAGGTGGTTATTTTAAGGGGAGTATTTTCAACAGATATATCTAAATATATACTGTACATGAATGCATGACGCTTTAAAGCAATCTTTGTTGTTAGTGTTACAAAGCAGAATAAACAACCAAATGTCAAAGAGAGAAGAGAAAATCTGGAAAGTCAATCCTGTCATTTTGATGAAACTGTGCAAGCTTCCCCCGGCGAGCCATGACTGATGAGGCTCTCGTCCAGTGAGTGCTTCACAATGCTATATTTAAAGAATGACCATCTAAGAGCCCACAAGCGGCAAAGCCACAAAACATGTATGGAAGAGGAATAATCATGCTCGTGCTTTCATGTTCCATGAAGAAAGTGAAGTAACAGATGGGTCTGCAATTTTGTGATGAGTAAAGAAGGTGCAGAGCTTTTTCTTTCCACAGTCTTTCTCCTTTTCTCTTCTCTTACACCTTCCCACCACCCTCCCCCTCCCTCAAGGCAGACTGATAAAGACAAATGCCATAGTCCGCTATCATTGCAATGCCTAGGCCCGAAGGGCTGCAGGGTCATATTTTTCTTTTTCTCTTGTTTGATGATGTGATTTTGTTTTCTTCAGAAATAGATTTGTCTCTAATGGCTCTGTTTACCTATCCTTTTTCTACCCTTTTTCCTATTCCCTCTGTGCCAGGAGAAGAATGGAGTCCTTTGGGCTCTAACGTGACTTTATCCAGAGACTGCAGACAAGAGAGCTGCTCCAGAGAAAACTAACTTAACTTTTTTTTCCCATTTATTGATAAATATGCAGCATTGTTTCAAAGCACCTATAAAAAGAATTCCACCTTAATGAAAGTACAATAATTTTAACACCACTAATGTGGTAAAAGGCAACAATTTACTCGTTTTGCACACATTTTGTTGTTATGCTCAAACATGCACTTAGCATGTTTGAGCATAACTAATAAAACAGATGCTCCTACTAAATTAATAAAATATAGTCACTAGTGGCTGAAGTACAAGATGGGTAGACACAAAGAGTAGGTAAATCTTGTGTATATATATATATATATATATATATATATATATATATATATATATATATATATACACCATATATATACACCGTATATATATATATATATATATATACCGTATATATATATACCGGGATGGAACGATTTATGAAAACCGTCCGAACCGTTCGGTTCGACTGTCTCTGTTCGATTCGCGTGTGTTGTGTTCGGTTCATGCGCTGCTCCTTTTTCTCATAGGCGAAGCTTTTCCACTCCAGAGCAGAAGGTGGCGGTGCTGTGACCAAGGCCAACCACCAGTAGTAAACAAGAAGAAGAAGAAGCGAAGCAGTGTAGCCGGGTGTAGCAGAAAAAAATCAGTTGTTATGGAGAATTGTGTGTGTATGGCGAGTGGGAAAGAATAGGAGTTGGAAGATGCGCCAGCAGCACTTTATAGGTCTGCTGTATGGGACCACTTTGCATTTAGAGTGACCTACGATGACGACGGAAAGAAAGTTGTGGATAAAAGTGCAACAGTGTGTAATCATTGTGCAACACCCCTTTTGAACTAAATGATGTCATTTTTTATATGGACCATCTTCCCCAGCCTGTTTCTTATACTATTAATGTCCTCCTGCTGTTTGGTAAATATCATATCCACTGTGCTAAATGGAGAAATTCTAAACCTTCCTTTCATTGGTTTGTGAATGACTTTAAAATCTTTTTTTCTTCACTTAAGAAGATAAAAAATGACAAATATGCCAAAAAATTGAGACTTGATTTCTCCAAACATCTGCTATTTTAAGTGCATTCACCTTTTTGTTTTTATTATTTCTATGGCTCTGTCTATGTTTGTTTTAAATGTTTGCTGAGATAAATCCTGTTAGTTGTTTTACTTCTTTGTTTTTCTTTTATTGTAATTGATCTTTATCTGTTCATGTTAACCTTCGCTATCCTCTCTGAGAGTATTTTTTCATGTAAATATTTGTTGACTTAATAAAAAAAAAAGCATTGTGCAACACGTGTTATACTATACAAGACATAATAGATTTTCCTAGCAATCAACTTATACCGAACCAAACCGAAAACTGTGACCACGAAACCGTGAACCGAACCGAACCGAACCGTGGATTTTGTGAACCGTTCCACCCCTAATACACTATATTGCCAAAAGTATTTGCTCACCCATCCAAATTATTGGAATCAGGTGTTCCAATCACTTCCATGGCCACAGGTGTATAAATTCAAGCACCTAGGCATGCAGACTGTTTTTACAAACATTTGTGAAAGAATGGGTCGCTCTCAGGAGCTCAGTGAATTCCAGCGTGGAACTGTGATAGGATGCCACCTGTGCAACAAATCCAGTCGTGAAATTTCCTCGCTCCTAAATATTCCACAGTCAACTGTCAGCTGTATTATAAGAAAATGGAAGTGTTTGGGAACGACAGCAACTCAGCCACGAAGTGGTAGGCCACGTAAACTGACGGAGCGGGGTCAGCGGATGCTGACGCGCATAGTGCGAAGAGGTCGCCAACTTTCTGCAGAGTCAATCACTACAGACCTCCAAACTTCATGTGGCCTTCAGATTAGCTCAAGAACAGTGCGCAGAGAGCTTCATGGAATGGGTTTCCATGGGCGAGCAGCTGCATCCAAGCCATACATCACCAAGTGCAATGCAAAGCGTCGGATGCGGTGGTGTAAAGCACGCCGCCACTGGACTCTAGAGCAGTGGAGACGCGTTCTCTGGAGTGACGAATCGCGCTTCTCCATCTGGCAATCTGATGGACGGGTCTGGGTTTGGCGGTTGCCAGGAGAACGGTACTTGTCTGACTGCATTGTGCCAAGTGTAAAGTTTGGTGGAGGGGGGATTATGGTGTGGGGTTGTTTTTCAGGAGCTGGGCTTGGCCCCTTAGTTCCAGTGAAAGGAACTCTGAATGCTTCAGCATACCAAGACATTTTGGACAATTCCATGCTCCCAACTTTGTGGGAACAGTTTGGAGCTGGCCCCTTCCTCTTCCAACATGACTGTGCACCAGTGCACAAAGCAAGGTCCATAAAGACATGGATGACAGAGTCTGGTGTGGATGAACTTGACTGGCCTGCACAGAGTCCTGACCTCAACCCGATAGAACACCTTTGGGATGAATTAGAGCGGAGACTGAGAGCCAGGCCTTCTCGTCCAACATCAGTGTGCGACCTCACAAATGCGCTTCTGGAAGAATGGTCAAAAATTCCCATAAACACACTCCTAAACCTTGTGGACAGCCTTCCCAGAAGAGTTGAAGCTGTTCTAGCTGCAAAGGGTGGACCGACGTCATATTGAACCCTATGGATTAGGAACGGGATGTCACTTAAGCTCATATGTGAGTCAAGGCAGGTGAGCAAATACTTTTGGCAATATAGTGTATATATATATATATATATATATATATATATATATATATATATATATATATATATATATATATATATATATATATATATATATATATTAGTGTTGCGCCGATGCCATTTTTTGGCCCCGATACCGATACCCGATACCTGGCTTTGCAGTATCGGCCAATACCGATACCATAATAATGTGAAAAGCTGCTGCCTACCTTTGTGAAGCAGGAAAAAATCTAATACAAAGTGAATCCAGTAGAATTTTTTATTGCCTACCAGGAGTGGGTGACAATAGTTGAATAAACTTATGGCTCTCAAAATGGTATCGGTGCCCTATTTGTTGGTACTCACCGATACCACCATTTTAGGGCAATATCGGGGCCCCGTCCGATACTGGTATCCGTATCGGTGCAACACTAATATATATATATATATATATATATATATATATATATATATATATATATATATATATATATATATATATATATATATATATACTCACCGGCCACTTTATTAGGTACACCTGTCCAACTGCTCGTTAACACTTAATTTCTAAGCAGCCAATCACATGGCGGCAACTCAGTGCATTTAGGCATGTAGGCATGGTCAAGACAATCTCCTGCAGTTCAAACCGAGCATCACTATGGGGAATCAAGGGTATTTGAGTGACTTTGAACGTGGCATGATTGTTGGAGCCAGAAGGGCTGGTCTGAGTATTTCAGAAACTGCTGATCTACTGGGATTTTCACACACAACCATCTCTAGGGTTTACAGAGAATGGTCCGTAAAAGAAAAAACATCCAGTGAGCGGCAGTTCTGTGGGCGGAAATGCCTTGTTGATGCCAGAGGTTAGAGGAGAATGGCCAGACTGGTTCGAGCTGATAGAAGGGCAACAGTGACTCAAATAACCACCCATTATGACCAAGGTGGGCAGAAAAGCATCTCTGAACGCACAGTACGTCGCACTTTGAGGCAGATGGGCTACAGCAGCAGAAGACCACACCGGGTGCCACTCCTTTCAGCTAAGAACAAGAAACTGAGGCTACAATTTGCACAAGCTCATCGAAATTGGACAATAGAAGATTAGAAAAACGTTGCCTGGTCTGATGAGTCTCGATTTCTGCTGCGACATTCGGATGGTAGGGTCAGAATTTGGCATCTACAACATGAAAGCATGGATCCATCCTGCCTTGTATCAACGGTTCAGGCTGGTGGTGGTGGTGTCATGGTGTGGGGAATATTTTCTTGGCCCTCTTTGGGCCCCTTGGTACCAATTGAGCATCGTTGCAACGCCACAGCCTACCTGAATATTGTTGCTGGCCATATCCATCCCTTTATGACCACAATGTACCCAACTTCTGATGGCTACTCTTAGCAGGATAATGCGCCATGTCATAAAGCTGGAATCATCTCAGACTGGTTTCTTGAACATGAAAATGAGTTCACTGTACTCAAATGGCCTCCATAGTCACCAGATCTCAATCCAATAGAGCATCTTTGGGATGTGGTTGAACGGGAGATTCGCATCATGGATGTGCAGCCGACAAATCTGCGGCAACTGTGTGATGCCATCATGTCAATATGGACCAAACTCCCTGAGGAATGCTTCCAGCACCTTGTTGAATCTATGCCACGAAGAATTGAGGCAGTTCTGAAGGCAAAAGGGGGTCCAACCCGTTACTAGCATGGGGTACCTAATAAAGTGGCTGGTGAGTGTATATATATAAAATGTATTAGTTAATTTTTGTTTAAATAATCTAACAGGTAAAATAACGACAGCAGAAGCGTGCCTGATTGGAACTTAGATGAGTTACTGTAGATGAGTTTTATAGATAGCATAACAACAGATGAGAAGGAAAGCTCTTAAGCCCGGCGTACACTGTGCGATTTTCAGGGCAATTTTCCAGTCGTGCGAGAATCTTTCGATCGGGCCGACTTTCAGTCGGATTATGAGTCGTGTAGTGTATAGGGGGTTACGAGGTGGGATAAACACAGCAGCGTGGCAGGGATGCGGTGAGGGAAATGCAGTTCTGTCTGTAAAATTGACAGACCGTAGTAGCCACGTTTGCTCAGCCATGTCTTTTTTCGTGCAACGACTGAAAAAAATCGCACAGTGTACGCCCGGCTTAATAATGAAAGATATTAACCACATTAAATACTAAATTCATTTGAAATAATTAGTCATGTCATAGAAATGTAGCCATAAAATGGTTGGATTTAATAGCATTTGTATGCATGTAAAGACTATCTGACCCTAAGTTTCAGATTTGCGATGACTGCCTATTTTTTAAGATGTCAGTACAAAATACATAAAGATGAGAAAAAGTTAAACCCGCAGAAGTTGTTTCAATGTGAATTACATTATGTGCCAAATTAGGCATGATAATATGACTGACATTCTAAGAGAACAACATTCGTTAACTTATCATTATTTCATCTATTAGTGTGCCCGATATTTTGATTAGCAAATGAATACTTGGTCCTCTAACTTAAAATGTGAATTCCGGAGCAAACCTCTCCACAGTTTTCCTTTGCTAAACATACTTTTGTTAAACCTTGCTCAAACTGAAAGGTGGTTAATATTTGTTTTGATTAAAAGGTGTCTGTATAGTGCCTACAGCTGCATAAACACAGACCTTCATTTAGGAGGATATTATGCCATTCCACAAAGAAAAAAATGGTTTAACCATAGGCTCAGAAGCGAGACTTTTGAGGTTTTGACTCCTTCTTTTAAATTTCTAGATCTCAAACTAAAGCTCATTGCAGACAATTCTTAAATTTTAAAATCTTAACCCGTTTTTAAGACTTTAAGATTGACCGTAATGTTCCAACATAAAATGGCGTTGTGATATGATGCACAGTGAAGGCAGGAGCAGCAGGAATCCTTCTGATCCTAGGAAAATGCTTCACAGCAAAAATGAGGCAGATAAATGTTGAGGATGAGGCACAAGTATGTTTGTACAGAATGTACTGAAATGGCAATGAAGATAAAATTAGCACTGTGTTGATTTCCCACACATCTCATGTATTACCAAACAGGGACTAAATCATTACTATGCAGCTGGACATATTGTTGCACCCAATTAGTGAATGATGTTCATTTATTTAATATAATATCTGTAATATTCATAAGGACATAGGTTTTTTACACTATTGTTGCTTTAATTAAGACATAAAAAATAAACATTTCTAAAGATAAAGTTAACTTACCCTGGGGATTTGCTAAAGGAAAAAAAAAGCCCTGGATTGCTATAGAAAATCTATTTGAACAAGCCAGATTTCTTGGATTTCAAAGGCTGTGAATTTTACAATGCACTTTGGTTTTACAAGAACTGTGTCTGTGAAGGAGGCAGGAAACTGCACTTTCTGAAAATACATAATTGGTGTGGCTCTGTTATTTTATTCTTCTGATGGACATAAAATATGTGTACCCATTCCTTGGAGCTTTTTATCGAGGACTGTCAATTTATTTCAAAGAACAACAAAAAGATTGAATGGTTATTACAAGTCAGTATCTTGAGCCCTTTTTATGTGTTGTATGAACCACCTGGAGCATGTCCTTGATGATTACGTCAGGGCAGTTTTTTTTTGTTCTATAGGAGGCCACAAAAGAACAGGATGGTAAAAATAGACATTTAACAGGGGCAAGCAAGAGAATGATAAAACAAAACCTCCGGATGCAGTCTCTAACGCGGCGCAAAGCCAAAAATGAAGCTTCTTTAGTCCCTGGAAGACACTATAGGGACACAAAAGAGCCCAGTTTTGATATTGTTCGGGCTTCAGCAAATGTAAGAGCCCAGATTTGCAGGCATTTTTACAAGCCTGAGTGTTTTCTCTTGAGCACCTTTGGTGGAATAAAGTGTTTCTAAGGCTCCTTTTCCTGTCATCTTGGTTGTGCGATGTGAAGATGGGAGAGATCAAAGCTGTTTTCTCTCTGTCACCTCAGTTTTACCTGTCTACAAGAAACTCTGCCTCTTAAGCCTGGACCAAAGGAGAATAATGTCCCCTGACAGAAGGATGGCTCCAGGCTAAGAAAGGCCTAAGGGCTCATTGCAGACAGGCTCAAAAGATGAAGAAGAAGGAAAGAAGAGTCAATTAGGTTTTTCTTTCACTGCCGGGGTGAACAACTAGGCTTTATCCTTCCTTGTGTTACAACTGAAGAAAAGAGAAGGTGAACCCAAAATAGAAACAAGTTGATCACAGAAAAGGAAGCCATGCTGTGAGCTGGTCCAGAAGCTGACAAGAACAAGGACCCCATCAACGGTTTGTGCTTCTGAAGCATAGAGCAATTGGAAGATCAGTGCCATCGGTGTCGCCAGACCCCATTTACTGGGGCACATGCTCCAGTATAAATTAGCTGTGCCCCAGTATAAATCTCATGAATATTTGCAACAGTGATACATTTTTTTAATGTATCAATTTAGATAATTCCAACGGGAGGAGAC
The DNA here is from genome assembly GCF_016077235.1 of Cyprinodon tularosa. Taxonomy (NCBI): domain Eukaryota; kingdom Metazoa; phylum Chordata; class Actinopteri; order Cyprinodontiformes; family Cyprinodontidae; genus Cyprinodon; species Cyprinodon tularosa. Next base: position 1,416,098 of record NW_024038977.1, on the reverse strand, counting down.
GTATATTTCTACTGAAATGCATAGCAAGTGTGTTGTTAACTCCAAATTGAGGATGTATTAGCGCCCCCACGTCAGCGCATGTCACTGCATGAACTGCAGGTAAATTAACGCGCTGCTCTCAACTGAGTTGGATGGGACACTGTGCGGCTGCAACGCATTTTTTTTCTTAAATTGACAGGTAAGAAATGTTGTTCTGGTAACGTTTCTTACCTGTCAATTTTATTATTTTCCCAGTGAAACCACATGATTTATAGGCTACTAACTGAAAATTACTGCATTGGTTTGTAGATGGATATCAGGAAATTCCTCACACGAAGCAGAGACAGGGAAGCAGTAAAACAAGATGAGAGAGAGGGATGTAAGGTCCCGTAATGAATTAGTGATTTAAGCAAACTAGTTACATTAGGAACGTTACAAGCAATATGATATTTACATAATTATAAATTTAGGTTTTTTTAATGTTTGCTGTAGAGAATGAGAATGAAGGTGCTGGAGTAGGAAAGGGAGGAGGAGGCGAGACTGACAGGCAAGAGACAGGAGAGACAGGACATGAAGGTTATGAGGATGCAACAATCAGCTTCCACAAACAAGAAGGGGACATTAGTGACTTAGGGGGAAAGCATGGTGGTCCTAAACAAGTGAAGTTGTCCCACTATCCCCAGGACAAATTTGGAGTTAAAAAAAACTTTTATTTAATTCAAAATGGTTTGAAAGCTTTTTATGATTGAAAAAGAAAGCCTTGTCATCAAGGATATGCAGTGTGTTTTCAACTTGCTTGATAATACCATTTTCCCAACATTAACGCAGGTCATCCAGAGCTCCCTCACTATCACAATCAACAGCTGGAGTTGTGAAAGGTCATTCAGTGTGTTGAGAAGGCTCCACACTTGGCCGAGGTGCACAATGGGACAAGACAGGCTCCATCATCTTGCTATTTTATCAGTTGAAAAGGAAGAACTTTCTAAGCTGAGTCACAGTCTAGTGATTGACCGCTTTGCAAAAATGAAAAATAGGAGGTACACTTTAATGCTCAAAAAATAAAAGAAAAACTTAGTTCGGGTTGAGTTAAAATTTCCCCTGAACTAAAACTCTGAAACCAAGGAATTAATGATTACTTCAGAATGTGTATAAGGAAACTTTTTATTTTTAAAGTTGGTAATGTCTTATTTTTTATAGCTGCAATGTTGAAAATGTTCATGTTTGTTAAAACAAATATGCTCTTACACTCATTAATATCTCAACTGGTAATTTTGGTTGGAATTTATCAGGGTGGGGCAGTGTGCTTTTCTGTATTTGTGTATGGAAGGAGGGGCATATGCGGTAGGGGGGCCAGTGCCCCAGTAAAGCTTTGTGCCTAGCAACGCCCCTGATCAGTGCTGTTAATCTGTAAACTGAACATTTGTCTTCAGTTACATGGTAGATAAAGGCTTTTTCTTAGACATATTTATAAAAGAGGAAAAAAATATAAAAATTAGACAAACAAAATACATAAAACGTGGCTTTTAATTTTTATAAACATTCCTAAATTATGTAGATAATGGGCTTAGTTTCAGAGAAGATGGAATTGCTAAATTAAAGTCATAACCTTATTATTACACTTAAAAAGTAAATGAGTGTGAATTTCTTTTGCCTTCAGTTCCATTCATGTGTTTTATTGTAAACCTCAGAGCTGTCCATCAAATCCCAGGAATCCTCCCCATTCAGATGCAGTGTGAAAACCTTGTGACCATGCACACCAGCTGTTACGTAATGTCTGGAACACCTCTCCTTGCGCAAAGAGGACATGGAAGTGACTTGTAGAGGGGAAAACTTGGCAAACTAAGATTGATGACGACAGGTTTCCGCCCCGTCAGCATCTTTGCTTCAAGCCTTCACTCTTTTTTGCATTTCAGTAAATAGCTTTTCAGCGAAATGCTACCTCAGTGTCTTATTGACATGCAGAGAGGTAATGCGCTCATCTCTAGGACAACCCACCCCCCTTTTGCTTACACAATTTGTTTGACATTATTGCCCTTCCCTTGAAGCTTTGGGCTTGAGGCAAACACAAGTGTGTGATGTGCAGACTTGCACATTAAAACAGAGTAATGGCTCTGCATTTATAGGAATAAAGTTCTTAACAGCCTTCTTTTTTCTCAGCAGGAGAACTATAAAAGCCATCTGCTGGTGGTGGGGCAAGTGATGGAGGGTACACAAGGGAGTAAGGAGGATGAGTTAGTGATTCCATGAAGGTTGAAGGGACGGGATAAGGGGGTGATAAGGGGGTGAATGACCGAATGACCCCAGTGAATGGAAAACAGAAGTAGAACTGTGTTTGTGCAAGAAAATTGGTAGGAAAATTACTGAATGCTGACATGTGACTCATTAAAAAAGATATTACTCTGCAGTTGACAGCTGGATCACAGTCCAAACGTAGTTTGATTTTAGTGAGAGATAAAAATGTAGAATGATGAGTTGCTGTAGGAAGGCTGCCGGAGCCATAAAGAGAGACAATAGTTAATCTGGCTGGTCAACAGGTGAAGGACGGTGCGGCATTGAGAGATGTCTAAATGGAGATGTGGAGATCGAATTAACTTGACTTAGACTTCCAATCGGCAAGTCAACCCAGACATTAAGAAGAAGGTGACTGCAGGGTGTGCATACAAAACAAGACAATGTGGCTGCAAGAAAATTAAGAGGTGGTGAGGTGAGCACTGTCATTTTATTTCAAGATGGACTCTGGTTTAAATGTAACCTTTTATAGGTTTGTGGAGAGTTTGAACGTTTCTCCCAAAACAAGGGTTGGTTAGTTTTCCTCCCACAGTTAAAAAACACTGAATAAGAGTGGTTTCTTTAAACAGATTTAAGAAGCTGGACTGCACACAAACATGAAATGAAAAGTTTAATGCAATATCTAAAAATTTCTGTTGCAGTGCTTTGAATGGCTTAAACAGAAAATACTGCAAGTTTGATGCAAAGATCATATATGATTCATATTTATTTCTTAGATTTGTGGCATATAGCATTTTGCACAGAATCTTGTAGTTGAAATTTGATCACGTTAAACCAAAACACCTTTTTCCAGAAGTTTACTTTTCTTTCTTTTCTTTTTCTTTTTTTTTTTTTTTACAATGCTTGTGTCAAACTTTAATAGACTTTCCAGTGGCTTTGCTTGAAAGTCTCTTGCTACTCTTCAGCAGAGGACATATTTGTAATGGCTAGTAGTCTCATCAACAGTTTCTGACCTAAGCTGTGGATCTTTACAGATTGTCAATAGTTACTATGGGACTCTCAGCTACTTCCCTAAATAATGCTCTCATTGCCTGGCCTTTCAGTTTTGGTTTTAGACTGTTCATCTATGTTTATAGTTGATGCATACTCCTTTTAGTTAAAAATATTTTATTTAACAGCACTCTGTGAGAACTTTCATGCATGTAATTCTGTTTTGTAACATAATTGCTATAAACTTCTCCACAACTTCCTCCCTAAACTATCTGTGCATTACTTGGCTTTCATTATGTTTTTATTCTCCACAATGTTTTTTTCAATATAATTCCTGAGACCTGCAAGACATGCAGCATTGACACCTAATATATGGACTCCTGGAATGTGTTCAAATTAAAAGTCCGGTCACATTCAGACTACAAACTTCTGAAAGTACTTTAAGTATGAAATGATTGCATACTTTACAATAAATGGTAAGTCTTTTAATTAAGAGTAACTAAATTTTAATGTGCTTTACTGGAGGCATCCATGTTTGTCAAAGAACACTACTGCCACCTACAGGTTTGTGACGTCACGGTGCGGTATCGGCTGTTGATCAAGTGCTGTATCTGGTGTGTGTCATTATCCATGATCACAATGACCAGTGCACTATGCGAAGCAGAGAGTAACGGATTAATGACATGTTTTTTCTCTAGCCAGAGGTTCGATGGCAAATCCACCCTCGTTAATTTGGCAATCAAATGCCAAACCCATCTGTGGAGGATCATGAATCTGAAAGGTGAAATAAATATTGTTTTCACTTTTACCCGATGTATTCCAACATCCAACTGCCATGCACGTGGGCATTGTCAGTTTAACTATAGCTCTGGTGAATTTCAATGGTGAAGTCCTCTGGAAATCTTCAATAATTGTTGTTGATTGCAGATGTGTCTAGTAGTTCTTGTTGATTTTGCTTGTAAAGTGGGGAGAATGGCGCTAGGCTTACCGCACCATGACGTCACTGCCGGAAGACGTCAGAAGTGAGGTGTTACTATTTTTGGGCAACAATGGCTGCTCCTAGACTCAGAGATTGCGACGGGAAAAAAAACTTTTTTTTTTTTTACTGATTAAGTCTAAATTCATTAAATCACTGTGAACGTATTAGTTTTAGGTATAAATAATGAACCATTGGTTATTCCTTGCTGACCGGACTTTTCCTTTAAGGAAGAGAAAAAACATGTCATGGGACAAGTACTTTGTAGTCATGCCTAAATGTTTAAGATCATCAAAAAAAAAGTAATATCAATGGTCATCAACCTTTTTTTTTTTATTATCAATACAAAGTCACACATTGTTATTGACACACTTTGATCTATTCTTTGCACAATAGTCTTAATTTAGCAAATTCCAGAGGTTTTTGATTATTAATTGCTGGTTTAAGGTGATGTATTACAACTGATCCTTTTTTAAGACAGCCTAAAACCCTAAAGTTTGTCACAACCAATTCAGAGATTAACTTTCTGTTGTAGGACACATTCTTGTAGCATTCTGTAACACATTCTTAACTCTCTATAGGTCATGTAGAACATATTTTTTGTGGCAGCAGACAGACAGTGGAGTGACATGAGAATCATCTGACATCTTAAAGCTTACAGGCCTAAAGTAGAATGAAGGAAAACACAAACGGAGATCTTATAGTATAAGAGTGTGATGGAAAACTTTCTGTTTCCTACACTGTGAGTTTGAAAACTTTTTAAAACCTATTATGATGCATCACATTGGAAACAAATTTGTGAAAGCAAAATGCAGCACCGACCTGAATCCATGTCATCCATGTCATGTCATTCATTCAATGGTGTATTTAAATTGAATCCGACAATGACGAAAGTGGGAAACAACTTTTTCGTAATTAGTTTAATCAAATAAAGTAGAAAAATGGAGAGCAGTTCATTTTATCTATTATTTTTTACACTAAATTAGATATGAACAAAATGGATAACGAGAAAACAAATTAATTTTTTCAAATAAAGAACTGGCCGTCTCTTTTGTTTGTTGTGTTTTTTAATAATTTGCTCTAATGCTGTTACTCTAGCACATAATGGCAGAAGCGATCATAGTCTTCATGACAGACTTACAGAAGACACTGAAGGACTTAATCTTCCTTAAACCCTTAAGCCCAGAGAGAAGAAATTTCCACCTGAAATGACATATCTGATTAACTCAAGTGTACCTCCCAAGTCATTAACTGGAAATGTAAAAACAAAAATTTGTTAGACACAGCCATTAAATAATATTTTTTCAATTTGAAGCACTATTGTAAATCTCATTATTTCTGATTCATAGGTGGACAAACAGGGGGGAAAAAAGCAGAATTTTAAATCCTCGCTTAATTTTTCTTGAAACTAAACCCTGCAAAACACCATGAAAACCTCTTTGAAACTTTGGATGAAACCACATACTACATGCTACTTCTGCATATAACAAAGTGTTTTTCTTTTCAAAATATTTACCTGTGTTTCATTAAAATGTAACATTGCACAAAGCAAAACAATAAACTGACTAGAAAATTGGATGTATTGTATATTTTTTTTCTGATTACAAGTAACTATATCAAACTATCCATCCATTCGTTTTCCGAAACGGTTATGAAACTACTACAACGAAAAATATCTACATTTTTAAACGAGTTGATAACAAGATATGGATTTAAAGAATCACAATTAAACACATTTTAACTGAATCTACAAAATAAAACACATTTTCAATTCATGAAAATATTTTTCATATTTATTGTTTAACTGTGGTATTATTTTACCTTTTGGTACTCACGTATTTAAAATAATCTTATGTTTGTCTTTCCCTAATCATTTCATTTTAAGTATGTTTTAACTCTAAATCCACATACAGTAGGGCTATTTAATCAGCCATTAGCATTTTTGTGAATGACAATTTCTTCTATTACTTGAGTAAAGCTATGATAAATTAGAGCTACTCAATACATCTTGACATGTATTGCAGACACTCTAACGCTTATTTTTTTTAAAAGCACCTAGCACCAAATCTAGCTACTTTTTTCTGCAAGTGGGGACTTTGGCAACAACATCTAAAAGCAGAGAACTCTGCTCTCCAGAGCAAGTAGATTGGTAACCCCGCCTCCTGCTCTCCTCTCTCTTGTCTGCTGTCATGATTCATGCAGCTATTATTTCATCCAAATGAAAAATGGAGAACAAATAAGAAGATCATGACTTGTCTACAGTAAAAAGAAGGACTGGGTTATTTACTTTTGCCGTCGCCTTTTTTAGAAACACAGGAAGGAGCAATCACCTAAGTGAGCTTAGTGCTTGGAAAAAATCTTTAATTCATTTTGAGACAGCATGAAAAGTCAGCTGAGTACAAAGAATAGAGAGGAAAACAACAAGAGAAGGGACAAGAAGTGAGGGACAAAATGTTGAACAAATAATGGATGTCTATTCTATTAAAATTTCTGTATCTGTATAATGGGTCTGTTTTATGAGTTGTCTTTTCAATTCAGAGGGCCTCCTGCCTGTCTTTGTCTAAGGCCCCAAATTTCCTAAATCCGCCCCTGACCCAGTCAGTCTGTTGTCAAAGTGAACACTGTGGTATTCATAGCCCTCTACCACCTCCACATTTTCTCCCATCACAGTAAAATCATTAAAACTGTTCCTTTTTCTTCTGAAATGTATAACCATCTCCCTTGTTTTACTCACATTCAGGTTCAGATGACTGTGTCCCCACTCTGCCACAAAGCAGCTCCCTGTACACGGCTTTTGGTCCATCTCTGATATACCAGTCAATTGCAGTTATTCAAGTATTGCTGCAAATAACAGGAATCTGTCTTTTACTGGAAGTCGGAGGAGTACAGAGTATAAAGGAATGGTGGGAGTAGCGTCCCCTCTGTTGGTTCTGTGCTGCTGACTACTTGATTAGATAGCTGACCCTTCAGTATCAAAAACTGTGCACTGTTTGTCAGGTAGTCTTTAAGCCAAGCGATTGTTGAGACTCCCACCTGAGTCTAGGGTTGTCCTGATCAGATATTGATATTGGAAACTGATGCTGGCTAACGATTGAAAATGTCTAAAAGAAAAAGCAGGCTGATAAAAACACTCTGCTTCTTTTTAAAAGTAATGTAACACATTGGTTTATGATAAATTGTTTTCATATTGACTGTTGCTGACTATTGGTCTCTGTTTGAGTAATATCCCTTAATCCAGCCTTTTCTAACATTTCACCCTACAAAATGAGTAATAAAAGTCTGTATGATTGCCTGCCAGTGAAATACATTGAAATTGACAAAAAGTAATAACAAATAAAAATCATAAAAGATGTCCATATCTAAATATATATATAAACAAGCCTGATGACACTCCTGACGTAAAATTATGTTGAGCAGCACTTGGTGTTTTATTCTCCATCTGTTGACATGCATGTAGGGTACTTTCATTTGTCTGTGTCAGGGTTGTTGTTTTTTTTCATAAAAGTAAAAAAAAATCAATTGTTTTATTTAATTAAATTATCATTAAGAATTTTTCTTTTATATTATTACTTTTTTAGTTATCCGAGTGTCTTATCTAAATTACTAGTGTGAATCTACCATTTTCTTTAATGGGAGGGTATGTAAACTATCAAGGACAACTTTAAACAAAAATGAAAACAGTTGTATTGGGACACCCCTGCCGGAGCCCTCTGGAGTTTCTGAAAAAGGAAATCAGACTGAACCATGATTAATCCTAATATTATCCAAGCCCTAGGTTATTGTTAGGGCTTGGAGTTCTTCTAAATAGTTTCTTAAAGATCTCATATCTCCCATAATGAACTATAGAAGAGACAGGTTGAACTTTCTCCTCCTCTGTCTTCCGCTTTAGCTTTGTATCATGGGCATCTCCTTCTCAACTGGGACTTAAGCCGGGCGTACACTGTACGATTTTTTCAATTGTTGCACACAGCTACAGCTCACACTGTACGACAAAACTGCAGGATTTAAAAGTTCTCAGCTCACGATTTATGTTCTCGCACTGTGCGACCCGACACTCCGATGCGATCTACCTGCTCACACTGTATGAAACTGTACTAAAAACCAAGTCAAACTCAGTGCCACAGTGAGATGGAGTAGAAGAGGAATATGAAGATCACTAGTGAGAAACACGCTGCCTTGACAATTTGCGCAATTTTGTGTACTGAAAGCCCTCAAAAGAAAAGGCAATGACGTATTTGGACAAAGACATGGCTTAACAAATGTGGCTACTACAAGCCTGTCAATTTTACAGAAAGAACCCCCGCCATGCTTCTGTGTTTTTGTCTGAGAGGAAGAAGAAGAATCCTTGTTTGTGCATGCACACTAAGCGACTTACCAAGGACCACCTTACGTTGGCCGACTGAATTTCAAACATATTTTTCTGTATACTACACAACGCACAATCAGGCTTAAAGGCGGCCCGACTGAAAAATTCTTGCATGACTGGAGGATTGGCCCAAAAAGGGTAAAAAATCGTACAGTGTATGCCAGGCTTTATAGAAGTATTATTTGAGTTTTTGATATGTTAATGAGCTGATACAGGAGCAAAAATACAACTTACTATGCTTGATACAGTTATACATTATAAAACTAGTGCTGTCAATCGATTAAATTTTTGTAATCGCGATTAATCGCATCAATGCCCAAGTTAACTCGTGATTAATCGCATTTTAATCGCACATTTTTTTCCTGATTGAAAATTATTTAAATACTCTCGATGACATACAAAAAAATACATACAGGCTAGGTTTGTGCCAATGTTCTTTTTTTTAAATGAGAACAGGTCACAGATACTGATTTATGCCATAGAAACATATGGCAAGAAGATGGGGAGGCATGTAGCAAAAAATAACAAATATGTAGGCAAAAAAAAAGGCCCTGAAAACAGGCTGATGTAAAAGACAGTCTTTACAGTTAATACAGTCTTTTGAACAAAGACAAGCATTTTACCCTACTGCTATAAAATGCAGTAGAGTTAACATTAGATGTTAATTAACCAAGATAATAATGAACAATTTTCAATCAATACATCAAAATCAATAGACCGACATCACTAGATGGAGGTAGTCTATGCTCTAGAAAGTTACTTTTCAGACTCTTAACAAAAATGAGAACACACACACAAGCACCCACCCACCCACACACACACACACACACACACACACACCCAGTGTATGAGCGTCTTTTTCCCTTGAGGAGCTCCGCTCTCGAAGCCTATGAGAAATGCATACACTGGGGGAAAATAGCCCCGCCTTCTCGCAGGCTGCAGCGGGATGTACTTGGAAAATTGTACCATAAAACCACATAGCGTTAATCTCACGTTAAAAAAATTATCGCCGTTAAAATGGCCTCGCGTTAACGCGTTAATAATGCGATAATTTTGACAGCACTATAAAAAACATTTGCAACAATAAAAAGACATTATCAAAAATCCTTTATCTACCACTAGCTCTGCATCGATGCCGATACCAATATCGGGAGGGGCCCCAATCCAGCACTAAAATGGTGGTATTGGTGTCGGTGAGTTCCAACAAATAGGGCACCGATACCATTTTGAGAGCCAAAGGTTTATTCAACTATTGTCACCCATTCCAGGTAGTCAATAAAAAGTTCTACTGGATTCACTTTGTATTAGTCTTTTTCTTGCTTTACAAAGGTAGGCAGCAGCTTGACAAAGCCATGATGGCAATTATTTTACATCCCAGTAGTATGTAGTTTTTCATATATACACACACATCAATTTCAAACAGATGGTATCTGTATGGCATCGGAATAGGCCCATACTGCACAGCCAGGTATCGGTATCGGGGCCAAAAAATGGCATCGGCGCAACACTATCCACCACCAGAGGTAAAAGGAACAGTTCTTTAAAAAAGAATATCAACATTAAACAAACAATGCCATCATGCAGCCACTTTGAGCAGCATAATTCAGTTAACAAAAGTTAACTAATTATTAAACAAGAAAGGATACAAATTATTCTCAGATTTATTACTCTTATTAAATAAAATATTTTTCTACAATGGTTATCTTTATCTCATATTACAACCTATTCTCATTATGAGTGCGTATGAAATCGTACGAAAAGTTATGCACCGTAATTTCGTACGTTTTGGACGTTTTTTTCGTCGTATGCGCATGCGCATCTGACGCACCATTCACGAATCTAGAAGATAAATTACAATTAGCCCTAACCCTGACCCTAACCCTAACATATAAAACAGCAAGCAACATAGTTAGAGACATGCATAAGTGATTATTGCACTGTTTTTCCCAGTTTTCCGTCCGTCCGCGGATCTGCTTTTTTTTTTCTGTCTGCCAGCGCATGCGCACTGATGTGGTTTTTTGAGGAAAAAAGTCCAAAACGTACGAAATAGTGTGCATAACTTTTCGTACGATTTCATACGCACTGATAATGAGAATATGTTGCATATTAATAGTAACCTTAATGTTTGACTGAAATTGAGGCTAATGGACAAGTACAACTAATTTGAAAGTAGGACTGATATATCAGTTATCTAAATATATATGTATACATTTTCTAAACTTTGAAGGTAAAAGTTAGCATATAAAAACTGGACTTTCTAAATATCTGAACATAACACTGAAAGCCAACTTGTGTTAGCAGGGAAGAGAGTACATTATAGGGACAGGGCTGTGAAAATGTGTAATGGCTCTACTATGGTATATATACAAACATCAGCCTGGGGTGAAAGTAGGCAGTATAACCAAAATAAACTTAACACTGTTTGAGAAAAAGGCTCTGATCTGAATATGAAAGCACTATTTGTTCTGATACACAATGGATTTTAAATGTCACGTAAAAGTGCACCGTGAGCTTCAACTCACTGGATGTTATCCAATAAGCATACTCCCGAGTTCCTCTCTAAAACAAACATGCATTTATTTATTTGCTTAAAAAAAGGGGAACTAAAGAAATAGAGTCAGACAGCTCAATTGAGAAAAACAAACCACGAGGAAACCTGTCAGCAAGTGAGAGGAATATTTGAAAATCTGCTCCACCTCTGCCACAAGCAATAATGGCATAAAATGTAAAGGAGAAAGTGTGTATTGCTATCAGAGTCTCTGTCCAAATGATAGAGAAACTCACCTTTGAAAGGACATTGCAAAAATAAATTAAGAAAATATATATATTTTATGATACATGAAATAGACTTTTATTAATGGTGAGTAAAACAGCAAAAGACACACATGTATTCACACATATAATGTGTCAGCTTTTGATGAGCTCTTAATTTTTGGCATCGAAACTCTCTGCTTCATTTGCTGTACATAGCAATAGGAGATCATAAGTGATAATAACTAAGAAATTATACAATTAGTTTTGCAGCAGAGCTTGTTTTCCCCTCAACACACTCAAGCATTTGCTTGAGCGTACATGTGAGAAAAATCCACGTTGACATATGCAATTACCATCAGTTTTGAAAATTAATTTCTGTGTAAATTTAGCACTGAACTGTCTATGGATGACTTTATTCTTTCACAAACACCCTACCCAACCTCATTTAACACCAGCCAAGCTAACTGTCTCTCAACATCTCTCTCGTCACATTCTGCCCCGCTGGGGCCTCAATTAAAAACTCTTCTGATGTCAAGTAACTGACAGAGAGTCCATCACTTTTGCACATCCTTCTCCACTGAGAGTGGCATTAAGATGTTGGAGGCAGAGTGGACTATCGATCTTTTTTTTTCTATTTTGGGTTGCTCAATTTCTTTTTACTGAGCCAGCTTTGCAAGACAGGTCGAACATTGGTGTAATAATCTCTTCTCAATATAGTGATGAAAAAAATTTTCATTAGCTTAAAAATAAGAAATGCTTTTAAGGGAGGTATGGACAAAGTGTAGGAGATAATTAGTGATAGCTTTTTGTGCCAAAGCAGAGAGTGTGAATGGTTTATGCTGTCAATTAGGATCCGACGCTAAAGTGGCAAAGACAAAAAGGTACATAAGGATTAAAGTAACACCCCAGACTTGTTAAAGAAGCATCATTCTTTACTTCATTCATGTTTGACGATTGAAACAAATGGTAAACTGTGATTGAAAATAATCTTGTAGTGGTTTTGTCCAAACTGTTTATTGTTGGACTCAACCAGATTTGCATATTTTGGAACATGTGAAAACTATCTATCTATTTTTCACAACATCACAGAGACTACATTGGTTAATTTTTTTTTTGTTTTTGACATATGTTTTGTCTTTCTTTGTTCAACTGGAAATTTTACTTGATAACAATTATTTATTACATAAACAGACTGGAAAGGTTATTTTGAATCTCATACTGTCCTACTGTATATAGAATTAGGTCTTAATTGACAGACTTGATAGTTTCTGTCACTTCAGTTATATTTAAGTTTTGTTTTTGATTTTTTTTTTTTGTCCAATTATTGACGAGTTGATTGTTGCTTTCACCCATGGTCTTTAAAGGTATAATGGAGGATTTTTGCAAAGTTGTACCCGCCCCATAGATAGAACGCCTATTAAAGGCGTGCAAGAGCGTGCACAAGCCCATATCTCCGCCTCCACGCTTTGTTTAAAAGTTGCTGTTTGCATCTCACATACAAGCTTACTTTCCAAAAGAAGATTTGCAATATTTCTACTATGTCAGACTCACCATAGTTAGGTGAAAATGGAGATGAGCACGTAGGACGACCTTACGTAAACATATCACCAGAATGATTGACACTTTGGAGGACCACTTATTTTGATGATCCACCGGGAAATGAAACATCCTCCACTATAACTTATTAGTATTAGTGATGCACAATACCAGAATTTTGGCTGATATCCAATGTACTAATATTTTGCAACTTAACTGCTCAAAATATTACCATCCTGGATGTGCATACCAACGCTTTTCAATAAAATTTGAGGATTTTTTCTTTATCTTGATATCATGTATTGGTCCTCATTATGTATATTTGATTTATTTATCCAAACATAATCCTTAAATTGTACTTCAAAATTTCAGATGTATTTCCCATCTTTCCAAAAAAAAGTTAAAAACAAACCACCGGACTGTTTTCCAAGTTTAAAGACATTTCGCTTCCCATCCAGGAAGCTCTTTCAATTCAAAATGTCTGGAGTAGCGTTGAGTTCCAGGCTTTATAGGGTAGCCCAACAAAGCCTTTTTATGGTTTAGAAAACATACAAATTACTCCTTCCCCATCTTGAAATTACTTGAAATTTCCTCTTTTCCTTTTAGTTTCTTTCAACAAATCTTCATGTGTGAAATACTGCCTGCCTTGCCTACAGCTAATTTTTAATGCATAAAGATTATCTTTTAAAGCTTATTATAATACATTTGTCTTTTTCAAATATCATTAAGATATTAACAACTGGAAAGGCACTCTAACACTTCGGATGGGCCATAACTTCATCAAGCGTATTAAAATGGCCTTTTCGAAGCAGGACGTAACACACTGTGGCTTAGAATTCTCTGCAGGCACTGTCTAATGTGCACACAGTTTGGCTGAAATAACCTTTAAGTTGCATCAGTGTTAAAAACTTGTAAAACCTAACTCTGAATCTAAACTTCCAAAAAATACTGATCAAAACATGCATTTAATTCCAGGCTGGGAAGTTAACTAAAATTTGCATTAGGGTTGTCTTTACATTGCTATGAAGCTGTAAATATCCAACAACATTAGAACAGTAGGATGATTTTATAACATCCTCTATCCCAAATTTATCCAACTTTATGTATAAATTCTTTAAGTTTTTTTTAACTTTAAAATATTTTGATGCATTGGAACATTGATTGTTATTTATGACAAAACAGAAATGTAGCTAAAAGGAATAGTGCCTACATGATATCTCTGAATATAATATAACAAGGATGTAAGCTAAACCCTGTATTAAAGACAGAAGTGTGAGGTATACCCATAACATTAAAGAAATGCATGATCCTCTTTAAGGATCCCAAGTTTTTAGTATGCTTCCCTCACTGCAGTATTACTGGGAGAATATATAATGACAGAATTTTTAAAAAGACGTGCTGCCTAGGGCTCTCATTATAAAACAGCATTTCTCATTTTCCTCAGCTGCAGTCTTTGGTGGATATGGGAGAGACAGATGAATATCCTCAAAGCACTCAAGTTAGGCCATGCTCAGTTTGTGGTGCAGGTCAGATCAGTCTTGTTAGCCGTGCATCTTTGAAACACAACCAAAGCTTCTCACTGTTTGGTGTGTTACTTAGATGGTAGTACAGCCACTCAGATCCATTTAGATTAACAATTCTGATCCTGTACAGAGCTGAAGTTCATGAGATATGAAGAATGATTATGAACTTATTTGCAATAATTTTAAAATCAACCTGATTACACAGTTCACCCTCTATTTTAAAAAAATGCCTGTAGACAGTTTTTGTTTTTGTTGTACTTAGATATTTCTCTGTAAAATGTGTTTGAGTTGAGAGCTATAGACAAGATCCCTGACTAAATATGCTGATAACAACTGTGGTTTTTAAAAGAAAAAAAAAAAAAAAAAAACCAGGGAAAACTGGAATGGTTATACAATGTTTTAAAGCACCAACTCTATGGCCAGTCTTCATCTGCAGAACTATTGCATCATCTACATAAACTATAAGACTTGTAAGATTAACCAACGGCAGTATACATATATATATATATATATATATATATATATATATATATATATATATATATATATATATATATATATATATATATATATATATACATATATATATATATATATATATATATATATATATATATATATATACATATATATATATATATATATATATATATATATATATATATATATATATATATATATATATATATATTAGGGCTGCAACTAACGATTATTTTAAAAATCGATTAATCGGCCGATTATTTTTTCGATTAATCAATGAATCGGACAAAAAATATTTTTTATATTAACCTCTTTATTCCAAAATAAACATTTTAGACAGAACAAACAAGCACACAAGTACAGGTTGCTCATTAACTGTACTGGTGCAATATGAAAAATAAATGTTTGTGTTAAAACTACGCAAACTTACATGAGAAATGTAGCTGTACATCCACAAAATATAGGGTACTTTGTTTCATAAAGTGCAAAAAAAGACATTTTTGTTTTTAAAAGCCCCTAAGGGGTTCAAACAATAGGTCCCCCTATTTCAACAAATGAGGTTTTTTTAGACTAGAAGAGTTCTGCCTTTTAAGACAGGAAAGTATAGCAGTTAAAGTTGCTACTTGAGAAAATACTTAACCATAGAGATAAAAATAGCCCTGTGATTCAAATTATAAATTGTATTTGGAATAAAAATGAGAGAACTAGGGGTGCTAAAAAACACATCCTCCAAAGACAGATATTTACATGGGAATGTGGCATATAATTAATTGACATATTACTGATCTTGCTTGATTTTATTCTGCTTTACTTCCATAAATTGCAGGATCTTCTTTACTTTATCTTTGCCAGAAGATTTAAACTTTAAAAGCCTTGCCCTCATAATTTGCAAGTTAATTTATTTATAAAGAAAATATAAATGCTGCTTAAGCTAATTAAAATAGAATTAAAAGTAAAATAAGTAGCCAACCTTATCACTGTCTGTAACCTACTAACAAGGCAAGGAAAGCATCAGATGAGCTACCTGAGAAACTAACGTTACGTTTCCCCGCTTTAAAACCAAACAAACATGGTGGTTCCGTGCCATGTTCATTTGTTCTGACAAAAGTTGCATGTTACGACTTTTTTCACTTTACAAAGCGCAGGCTATTTTAATTATTGTGATCAATTTGCGCCGTCAATCCCGGCGCATGTGCGCTTCATTTGCAGTCTGGACGCTGAGGGTAAACATCCTGCGGCTCTGACTGCAGCGCTGAGAGGGACTCCTGCGTGAGCGGGACAACGAGGTTGGGATGGGGGAGGCGCCCCACGGCAGAGTAGGAACGATGCATGCTTTGATGTAAGAGTCTCCAAAAGCCGCCACTGACACCGTAAAAAGTCGCCAGATTTGTCGCTAGTCGCTTTTTTGAAAAACAGTCGCTGGAGGGCTCTGAAAAGTCGCTAAATATAGCGACAAAGTCGCTGAGTTGGCAACACTGCACCTGCGGCGCTGCTGTATTTTTTTTTTCTTCCCCCGTTTCAGTCAAGTGGATGTGATGACAATGGCGGCGGATGACGCATTAATCGCGCGACACAACTAATCGATGATGAAATTAGTTGCCAACGCTTTTAAAAGTCGATTTTAATCGATTTTATCGATTCGTTGTTGCAGCTCTAATATATATATATATATATACATACATATCATGACAGACAACTGATTAACATTAATATAAAATACGGCCAATAAAATTGCAAATAATACTGTTGAACCATAACCTGGCGGTAGCCAGATTAATATATGTAGAACAGATGAGTTCTATGTTATCAATCCGGGATGGCTTCCATTCAGTCTGTCTGAAAAGGAGGGATGTTTAGTACAATACTTTGAGCTGATTGGGTGACGTGCCAGGTAGTACTCGCCTTCCATAATACACTTTCAGCCAATCGTAGCAGCGAATCGTGACATTTTAGCCGAGTAAGCTGATAATCAAAACTTTTCCTGTCGGAAGAAGAGCACAGACATCTTTACCATCTACCAACGCACAGAGTTCTTCTCTTTGCTCCTTTTTAAAATGAGAAATTATAACTATTTCAGCTTAAAACGAGTCAATTGCAGTATCGACAGGTGATTTCTCCAGCGTAGCCATGTTTGTTATGCCCCAGCAAGGCCCTTCTGACTGTCATCATTCCTACATGTCCCGCTCCAAAAAACACTGCTGTTAAAACAACAGACAAATTGTTTAAATATTTCAATCAGTTGATCTTTCACTTAAGAGTTAAACAGCTTTTCTTAATGTGAAATATTTATCAACACCGTCTAAGATTACCTGACAAACAGACTTAAACTTAGACAACTTTTATTGTCATTTTGTATACAAAAGGAAATTTGGTTTGGTACAGCTTTCAGACAGTAAATGAGCAGCAGCTTAACAGCGAAATGAACATTTCCATTTCATATCGTGCAGCAGTGATCAAATGTAAACAGTGTGGGAGAAAAAACATTGTGCAAAACGCAATAATATTGGAAGTTCAGAGCATTGCAATGACAAATATATATGGTGCAAAAATGCAGTAGAAAAAAAAACAATATTTTTGTTGTTGTTGTTGACTGAAGAGGCTTCTTTTGATCCAGTGCAAGACAAACCGCAACTGAAGCTTTCCAGGCTCCTAACAACTTGTTGAAAAACTGCCCATGAGTTACTGCACATTTCATTTCCATTTGAGATTGATAAAGTATTTTTAAAGAAAAATAAATAAAAGGAAAAAATCCTATATGAGATCTGTTAGAGCAATGGAGACTGTTTTTTGCTGAAGGAAAGCTTGTTTTGTATACAGGATGTTAATATTCAGAGCTGTACCTTAATGTACATATTCATATATAATTACATACATAGACTAATCTGATGTGTCTAGACTCATTTAAGACTTTTAAGACATACTGCCTCCCTGAGGACAAATACAAGCTTGTTTAGTTACCTGGCTACTACATGATGTGAGTACTGATTTAAATCCAATAGAATCCAATGTTTGCCGTCTCTCATTTTCCTCTTTAACTGATCTCTAGCATGAGAATGACAAAAAACAGAAATGATTTAACTCCAACTGATATATCTCATTTTTATTCCGCTAGAGATATAGTTTCAGTAAAAAATTACTGAGTAAAAATACATAATACAACAACATTTGTTGAGTTATTATATTGGAAAGCATGCCTTCAAACAGACAGTGACACTGCGGACTCACAACTGTCGAAATCTCTGGAGATTTCCATGAATCTCTTGGTACTTTGTGTCAATAGCCGATTCATGTAACATGCATGTTAACACAGGTAGCCTCTCTGAGTCACTCGGTGCACAACCTGGACAGACTTGCTCTGCTAACAGCTAAATATCTGCAGTGCAGAGCTGCCCATCACAGTAACATGTCTATTGTTAACCTAGTTGTTAACAAGTACGCCTACTTTTCTACTGCTGCCCTGTCTGCAGGAGCTGTCTGCCTGTTTGGTGTGAAAACCAGGAGGAGTAAAGCTGGAGCCTGGAGTCTGTTCTTAAAAACATATGTTCCCATATTTCCTTTTTAATCATTGTCAGCAATCCAATCTTTTTTTTAAACAGCAAAGAATGTCACATTTTTTTTGATTCCAGAGACTGGAAAAGGCTCAAGTTTTCTTTACATTATTGTCCATTCAGAACCTTTCTTTAATGTTATGACATAGACTGTAACCTGACAGTTTCTGAGCATTTCTTGAGTTAAACTTAGCAAGCTGCCTCTACAGTTAACATTAAGGAGCTATTTATAAAGAAAAAAATCTGATATATACTTATCAGACACTGACAGACTGTTAAATAAAACAACATTTACATATTTATTACAAGCAATACCTTATTTTTTTACTGTCAGACATTAAATTGCATTAAACTCTTCCTCTCCGGTCAGTAAGAATAAAAAAATAAATATATATTTCTATTCCCTACAACTCACTTGGTCAGTGAAACTGATTCTGATTAAAGGAACTTTTGCTGAAAATAAAATTCACTAAGTCTAAATCATGAAAGAGGTTTTTCATCTCTCTTTTACTAGTTTGGTAAATGATTCTAATAAACTATTACTTAAATTTTTGTAGTAAACTGTGTAACCAAAGGTCCTTAGTCGCTTCAGTGAGAATATCACCATTTATCTAAGTAATTATGGTAAAATACCGAATTTATGGAAGATATATATTCTTGGAATTGCTTGACAAAAGCAAAAAGGTACTTGATGCCATCATTTGACAGCCCCTCTAAGAATCTAACAATCCCTCAAAGCTGTTCTGAAACTCTGCTGCTCATGGTTTATTGCTTAAATATATTTGGTCTCCTTCCAGCACTTAAAATATGATGTCTTGGACGGACTGAAAATGGCTCTGTAAATCTCCCTTAGTGGAACATAGCTAATCGCAGACTTACAACTTGTGTGTAGCTAAGTTATTTAGCTTGAGAAAATGCTCAGCCTTGGGCTGGAGAAGGGATCAAGGATAACATGTTCCCGCCAATGCCCCACATGGATTGCAACTTGTCAACAAAAAAAAGAGAGATGACTTCACGTATTGGTATATGCAGAGGTTAGGACAGTGGCATGAACTGTACATTAGGAAATCTAGAAATGCAAGCGGATGGAACAAGTCCTCCATTTCTTTCATGGTTTAATTTCTGTTCTGTCAATATCTTGTTTATTTTCCAATTTTGAAAAGAAACAAAACAGAAGAAAGAAACTAATGGAAAGGAGAAATGAAAGAAAAACAAGATTTTTTATGATAAAACAAAGGGCTGATTGAGTCATTATGTAGTTTGGCTGCCTTGAGCGAGGCAATGAGCCTGACGTTTGTTGAGAAACAGCAGTAAGACTATTTTTGCGCCTTAGGGTGGAAATACGTCATCCATCCGACGAAAAATGAAGCGAAGCTTAACTCTTTATTAAAGATTAAATATTTATCTTGCACATCTAAAAAATATATATCAATATATTTGGAAATATTTTACAAATTAAATTAAAATTAAATAACTTTTTTTTTTTTTTTTTTTTATGTCATAATCAGGGTCATTGGGTGGGTGGGGCGCCGCCCTAGCGTCCTCTATTGGCCAGCCACCAATGAAAGGGGGTTCACAGGAGAAAACCGTCAGTTCTCCTAAAGACTTCATCCCCATTATAGGGTGAGCAAGAAGGTTAGGAGTGAAGGATCCTCTCTCCATTCACTACCAAAGGTTTGCGACTGCGAACGTTCTCTCTTTTTTTTCTTCTTTTTCTTTTTTTTCTTTTTTGGTGGGCGATAAACAGCAGCCAAGTTAATACTGCAAAAAAATAAATCTTTTTATGCAGACCAGACGCTTCAGAGCGTATCGCTGCAAGGTGTTACAGGGCCTTTATCAACTTTATTTGTAGAGCACTTTAAAAACTCAATATAAGAATAAAAAACAGCAATGAAAAATATTTTTAAAAAGGCTATAATAAGACTTTGTTTAAGCAAAATAAAAAAGGTCGCAAAAACTGCCAGTGTAAAAAGCCAGCAAACAAAAGTATGTTTTGACCAATGCTTTCTCCCAGTGTTTACATTTGATCACAACTGCACCTTATGGAATGGAAAAGTTCATTTACTGTCTGGAAAGCTGTACTAAACGCAACTTTGTTTTGTATACACTCTGTATATAAAAAATGACAATAAAAGTTGTGTAAGTCTAAAAATTGGCAGTGAGGAGTTTAAGGAATGTTATTAACCAATGAAGTAAGCCAAGGCTCAATTTCACTTTTTAAATACTTTTTGATCTATTCTACATAAAGTCAAAAAAAAACATTGCAGATCATTGAAGATCTTTTTTAATCCAAAATGTCAGGAACAGCGTTGAGTTCCAGGCTTTATATAGAGCCCAACAAAGCCTTGTTTTTGTTTATAAAACAGGCAATTTTTTGATGTATGCTGCAACCACTGTTGAGAAACATAATCAGGAGACATGGTATTTATTTTCATAACTATGTTAATGATTTTGGCATACCTACTGGTGATCTTTTTACTTCCATCCTTGAACTTCAATTCAGATTTATTTTTTTTGCTATCGTTCATTCTACTGATTAAATACGACTGCTAAAGATTTCAACGCGAGGGAAACTAAAGCAATCCCGCAAGAGCAAAAGGAGAATGTAGACATTCACACAACAGCAAACTATTCATGGAAGTAATAATGAATTTATCTGTCACTACAAGTGCTCAACAAAGTGTTCTTCTTTGTTGAAGAAAAACATATTAATGGATGCCAGTGTCTCTACTCCATCAGTAAACTGTTAAGGAATGGGAGCAGACAGTATCATGAACACATTATAGAAAGATGAAGGATGGTAAGAAAAACAGAGCACAGCTATCAACAACGGCCTTGAGCGGAGCAGTCAGCGACTACTGCTGCTGCTGCTGCTCTATAGTCGTCTGTATAGATGTGCAGTAGGAGCAAGGACAATGATGTGCAGTCAGATAAAATGCAACAAGACTGAATTGCAGATACTCTGATACTTATCCGATATAGCACCACACATGGAAGCGGCTCAAACCAGATTTTTGTTTAGGTGAAAACGTTTCCTAGGGAGAGAGGGAATTAATGAGGAGCATACAGAAGCAACTTAAAGCAACCAGAATTTCCCCATTGTGGGACAATTAAGGGGTTTTCTATTCTATTCTATTCTAAAGGCAAGTTAGGATAAAACAAGGAGGGATACAAGAAGAAGCGGATGCAGAAAACCAGCTCTTTATCATGAACTCCTCTAGAACCTATTGGGATGATTTTGCAAGAAAGAATCAGTCATAAAATGAAGAGCATTATGGAGAACAGTGAGGATCCGCTTTAGAACACTGTTAAACACCAATAGAGTGCCTTCAGTTAAAGGCTGCTCCAGGTCCGCTGCAAGACAGACCGCAAGCAAAGATCCCTTCTGTCTACAGCTATCCACATCTACAACACTGAAGAATGAGTTTCTTCAATATTTAATTTCCCTTTGGGATTAATAAAAGCATTTTAAACTGAAGTGAATTTAATTGAAAAGATTGGAATCCAACCATTCAGACAGCAACGAAAGTCCAATATGAGTCGCACAGGGGAAAATAGATTGGATTTGGGTTGCATTGACCTGCTGCATGAACATAGGTTTAGTCATTAGAGGAAGAGAATTTTATTCATCTCAGTCAGAGCAGGAATATTGCCAGAGTTTGTTCCTTTCTGACTCAGGCCAGTGCAGAGACATAAGACATTGATAATCATAGTGATTGCAATTCAGATGATGCCAACTGTGAGTTTGCTCCGTCTACACGGAAATGCAAGCCAGTGAAAACAAAGCTCTTAAAAAATTTAAGATGGTTTTTAAAAAAAAAACAGAGAGAAGCACAAAATTATCTGAGTCATTTAAGTGGGCATTTTTCACCTGATGGAAAAACATCTAGGCAAAACCAACATGCTTTTTTTCCCCCATATGAAGTACAGTCAGCAACAGACAAATAGTGAAAGCCTTTCCACAGAAAGTGGAGGAATAATAATGGACATGGTCATTTTAGCTGTGAGTGAAGTTGTGTCTGATGCTTTTTCAGTTATAAAAGAGGCTAAGTTAAAGGAAAAGTCCGCTCATATTCAGAATTCAAACTTCTGAAAGTACTTTAAATATGAAATTATTACATACTGTTCAATAAATTATAAGTGTTTTTAATTAAGAGTAATTTTAGTTTGAATGTGCTTTACTGGAGGCATCCATGTTTGTTAAAGAACACTACTGCCACCGACCGGTTTGTGATGTCACGGTGCGGTATCGGCTGTTGATCAAGTCCCAGTGCTGTATCTGGTGTTTGTCACAACGCACCATAAACCAAGTCATCTTGAAAACATTCTTCTTCCAAATGTTGGCTACATATTAGGTGTTTTTCCTCTGGCCAGACGTTCAATGGCAAATCCTCCCTCTTCAAGTTGGCAATCCAACGACGAACCCGTCCGTGGAGGATCATGAATCAGAAAGGTGAAATAACTTTTTTTTTTTTTTTTACTTTTACCTTTTCTATCATAACATCCAGCTGCCATGCACGTGGACATTATCAGTTTAACTATAGCTCTGGTGAATTTCAATGGTGAAGTCCTCTGGAAATAAAAAAAAAAAGTCAAAAAGTCAAAAAGCCTTTATTGTCATTATATTCTGCAACGGATACAATGAGATTTTGGGACTTCCATATCAGCTACCGTAAAATAAATAAAAATAAAAAATGAAAAATAAAATATATAAATATATTAAAAGGAAAAGGAAATGTAAACAGTACTGGCACAGATTGTGGGGGGGTTGGGAATAGTGCAAAACAGGTGTAAAGTGACCGACAGTGCAGGTCGCAGTTGAGGGGGGCAATGGCTTGGGGAATAATGCAAACCAGGTGAAAAGTGTCCGTCAGTGCAGGTCGGAGTTGGCAATGGCTTGGGGGGAGAAACTGTTCTTGAGTCTGTTTGTCCTGATCCTCATTTGCCTGTAGCGCCTTCCAGAAGGCAACAGGTCAAACAGGGTGGGGCCAGGGTGGGAGCTGTCCTTGGAGATGGCCCTGGCTCTGCTGAGGCACCGGGTGGAGTAAATGTCTGTCAGGGAGGGGAGAGGGCGACCGACAATCCTCTGCGCTGCCTTTATCACCCTCTGCAGCCTCTCCCTGTCGGCAGCAGTGGAGCTGCCGAACCATACTATGATGCAGTAGGTCAGCAAGCTCTCGACGGAGGAGCGGTAGAAGGCCAGCAGCAGATCGGAGTTGAGGTTATACCTTCTGAGGATTCTCAGGAAGTGTAACCTTCTTCAATAATTGTTGTTGATTGCAGATGTGTCTAGTAGTTCCCATTGATTTTGCTTGTAAAGCGGGGAGAATGGCGCTAGGCTTACCGCACCGTGACGTCACTGCTGGAAGATGGCAGGAGTGAGGCGTTACTATATTTAGGCAAAAATGGTCGCTCCCAAGCTCAGTGATTGCAACAAAAAGTATTGTTTCTATTTTTTACTGTTTAACGCTAAATTCATTGAATCACTGTGAACATATTAGTTTTAGGTATAAATGATGATCCATTGGCTAGTCCTTGCTGACTGAACTTTTTCTTTAATACGGTACAGAAAGAAGAGGATGGTGAAAATGAAGCATGTTTTTATCACATGTATGATCATGACGTATATTAATATTTAAAGCCCACGCCGCTCTGGATTCAATTTATTACAACAGATGTTTATGATTGAGTCACACAAGCTTTTTCCAAGCTTAACATGAGCAAACAATCTAATTTTGTCATAAAAAGAAGAATTGTTTGTTCTGTTCGTACAGACAAAGAATCACTAGCTACAATTTAAAACTTTGGTATTAAGCTACTCATGCTGTTGGCAGCCGGCTTTTGTCCATCTTTTACATACAAGTGTTTTTCCCCATATTAATTGGGTTTATTTGAATTGCATGTTACCCATGGACAACATTTAATACATGTTTTTTTAGGAACACTTCCCAGGTCGACTTTGTCATCCTGAAACAAAATCCTGGCAATGTTGTCGGAGTGCCCTCCTGCAAGGAAGGGTCATTTACACACGAGCCTCCAGGACTGATGGACAGCTTGCATCT
The DNA here is from genome assembly GCF_016077235.1 of Cyprinodon tularosa. Classification (NCBI taxonomy): domain Eukaryota; kingdom Metazoa; phylum Chordata; class Actinopteri; order Cyprinodontiformes; family Cyprinodontidae; genus Cyprinodon; species Cyprinodon tularosa. Next base: position 1,391,655 of record NW_024038977.1, on the reverse strand, counting down.
AATCAGATTTTATTGTAGTCTTAGATTAAATTCAAACTACCGAACGTCACAGTCCACAGTCATAGTACCAAGTCCTTTGGAAAGAGTCCATTGTACATACACTGGATGGATGGATGGATGGATGGATGGATGGATGGATGGATGGATGGATGGATGGATGGATGGATGGATGGATGGATGGATGGATGGATGGATGGATGGATGGATGGATGGATGGATGGATGGATGTTTACACCTTTATTTGCCTGATGGTGACAAACAAAAATGTAATCTTTTCCATTTATTTATATTTTTTTGCTTCGTTGTTTATGGTTTATATTCTAGAACTTTTGTCTCTTCATAATAGTTATATGTTTCTTATTGATTTTCTTAAGAAGTAAATATGTTATTGAGTTTATCATCTTATGCAGCTGTTTAATTTATATGTCAAATAATTCAATATATATTTATTTAATTTCTATTTTTTAAACATGATTGACTGATAAACTGATTTCCCCATGGAATCTCATCATAAAGCAAATGGAAAATAAAACATTTACTCTACAGACCATTAGAGTGATGTAAAAAGTAAAGTGGCTCTTTCCTGTTTTATGGAACCAATTAAGAAATAAAAAATCCTTCGTTTGAGACTTCCTGTGGGCCTTTGAAGAGGAGCCGATGACTCAAATCAAAGATGTTGTCATCAGTCTTTTAGAAATGACAGACAACAGGTGGATAGAAAAACAGCTTACACGTTTTTTAGCAGACGCTTTTGTACACAAAACATTTAATTATGTTTAACTGAATGTCCAAATGTTTTGGATTTGGGTGTTTATAATTTTACATTTAGAAAAGAGACTGTTTTGCAATACCATGTTTGCAGAACTTAACCTTTCAACCACAAGAACCGGAAAACAACCCCACATTTCTAAGCACCGCTGCTCCTCATCTGGTGGAGTAAGTGGGTAGAAGCACTAAGACAGATGCATTATGGATATGACACACTCTTGTGGTGTGGGTCACTGAGCTGTCTGCCACTGAAAGGGAATTGCTCTTACAGCTGCAACACTTATTCATGGGGCTTGTGATGAAATTAAACACACATAACTGTATTATTAAAGTTAAGTAGAGCGGTTTGTCTGTAACGAGTGCTACGTTGTCAGACTCTAGGGGGACGGACGTAGCAATGAAGTTCAAAACAGCCGTAAGATATTAATCCCCCCTGAAGATAAAATAGGCTGCTATATATTCAAACTGGCACCACAAAGCGCACAACCACAGCTTTGCTTACCTACAGTAGTTACCGTATTTAACATCAGAGTTTGAAACTAAGGGTTGTTATGTTGGGATAGTTCCTAGCATCATATATTTGCAGGGAATTGTATGTATTAAGCTGTCAGGCCAGGAGAAGGAGAGCTAGTTAATCAATGAACCTACTGTGCCCTGGAAGATGGCAATAATCCCCCCAACCAAACGTTGTTTTTCACTTCATAATGAATAACCAGTTTCTATAGCTATTACATAAAGAGTCACCTATGATGTAAAAAAGGTAAATCTCCCAAGCCCTCCTAATTAAAACCACATTAAAGCAATGAGCAATGGTCTCTTTGTAGAACCAACCTCTAATTTGATGCACAGAACAAAGCAATTTACCGAGTGTGCAAACAACCTTTGCAAAACAATAATTCATAGTGCTATCTGGGGTAGTTTAAACATCAAATGAATGAGCTGAATAATTAAATAACTGAACTTTGAAGGTGTGCCTAGAGGTTTGTTTGAGGCTATTCTCTTCTTAACTCTAGGAAGCTGCAGCTAATATGATTTCATATTGTGAAGCCAAGACTGATGCCAGACCTCCTGAAACCAATCCTTCTTACAGGATTTAGAGGTAGCTGTGTGAAATGTATGCTGGAGGACCCTGCTGGTCCTGATGATAGTCATTGCTGGGAGTCCAAATCAAAATGAGCCTGATCAGTGACAAAAAGAGGCTTTTGTGTGTTTACTGGCATCATAAATACAGTTTCCTGAAAAGGCAAGCCAGAGAGGACAAAGAGAGGCAGTTTTCCATTAGTCTGGGAACAGACATAAAGATGTCACAAGGCTGTTAGAAGAACTGCAGAGGGTAAGACCTAACTGCGCACAGATTATCCCACAAATGGATACTTCTTTAGTTCCTATTCGCAGGAAATGATGGCACAGAGTAAGAAGCCATGAAGACACTCCAGGAGGAAGAAGAATAGATGAACAATTTTTGCAAATGTTTGCTTCTGCTGTTTGTTTAAGTTTTATGAAGGAGAATGTACTAAAGACATGCTAACATAAATAGGCATCTAAGATCTAGTTTAGGAGAGCAATTTTCACCGCTTTTAGCATAAGGTTGCCTTTCCTCAGTCACAAACACAGCCCATAAAAAAGCAATCAGAGAGACAGAGGAACATGTTTTCTAGGTTTCATCTTAAGAAAGAACTCCGAGTACCTACTTGCAAAGCATTTTTAATCTCTGGAGGAAGTACTACTTTACACAACAAAAACTCATCCTGCAGATTGTAAATATTGTGTAGCCGTGTAACTGACTGACACAGTTAAAGGGATACAAAAAATGCATGTACTGCATGCATATTGTCTCTTGTAAATGTTGGCAAACTGCATGAGCACAAAAAGAGGTCAATAGCATCAGCAGTAGGAACAGATATTCATTTGCATCTAGCTTTGTGAATATGTTCCTTATTGTAAAAAAAAAGAAAAAAGGTCTTTATCCAAACATACCTTTAAAAAGTGGCAAAGAAACACTTTGACATATAGTTATAGCTAAAAGGCTTCCAGACTTGATGTTGAGATGAAAAAAATGGCTGCGGAATAATCAGAGTGTAAATCCCAACCTAAAAGAGAGCTCTTTATCTTTCTGACTGTACGGCTCTGAAACCACAAAATGAATACATTTGAATCAAACCCTGAAGTCCCTCAGAGCTACAAGCAAAAAAACAAACAACTGGGAACATGATAAATAATGTCGCTGTGGCTGTAATATGAGGACAAAACTGTAATGTACGTCCAAAAAAAAAGACGCCCAAACGTTTTGATGTGTTTGAAACCTACAAGTACCCTCACTTCATCCTGATAGGGATTAATGTGCTTACAAAGCAGCCATTGCTGCCGACTTGGATTTGTTTTAGATGGTCCACACCACTTCATCTGCCTATTTGGTTGTTTTCCTAGCTGGCCTCCTGATAAGACAGATCCTGCATTCAGCAGGAGAAAGAAGACCTATTTGTTCACTGGGCACTAATTAATACAGTGCTTAGTTGAGAAAGTTGCCTGCTCGCTGCTCTACTGACAACAGATCCATTTATATTGCTGTTTTCTGTTTCTCTGAAGGCTCCCTTAATTGCATTTAAATTAGTCTCTGTTCAGGGAGAACACGGACCAGTGCAGAAACAAGGAGAAACAACTTTGTATCTAAGACTTTGCAACTGAATAGCCTGTAAGTTGAAGAAAGGCAAAAATATGCTTGTAAAACATTTAATGTTTAAATCTCTGTTCACAAAGAGAATAGTGGAGAGCTCTGCCAAACCATGTCTTGTTCTGTTTGGCCCTTTGGCAAGATTAAACTGGTACCGCACTGTTTGCAAGCCCTATTAATGTTTTAAACTCTACTAGAATATCTGCAGGTTTGAAGGAAGGAGAAACATAATGCATATATGCGTATAGGAATACTCTTAAAACTGGCAGAAACAACATTGGTCAAAGAGTTACATATCAGCCAAAGTAAGAGAGACATGTAGGGATTTAAAAGACAAAGTAATGCAACAACTGACCTCTGACAACACTAAGATTTTTTTAGAAACAAAAATAAAAAGAACGCTGTAAATCTCTATAGTAGAAAAAAAAGAATTTGCTTATAGAGCATTAAACTATCTGCAAGGCAAAGGTCAATGTTCTGAAACCAATTAAGGGTGTTTTTTTTTTTTTTTTTACTTTGATTCATCTAGTGAAGGTTTTTATTTAAATGTAGGTGTTTTATGGAAATATCTACTAATAAATAGGCTCTATATATAAAAAAAAAAAAGAAAACAAACTAATCGAGATATGACTAACCTAAAATATGGTATTTACATTCTGGGATGTTGGTAATAAATCAAAGGGTGTTATTGAAACTGGTTTGAGTGCTATACCAGTAACACTATTTGCTAGGCACCAGTTTTTTTTTTTTTTTTTTTTTTTTTAGCTTGGCCCAATGAAAGAGGAGCTTTCATCAGCACTGGATGGAAGTGTTGTAACATTTTTATTTAAAGCTCAATTGTGAGTCATAATTTGTCTTAATTTAAGGAGGAAACATTTTCACATACCTTACCTTTTTTCATTGTAAATATCAAAAAGGATTTTTTTAGCTGGGGGGGGGCTATAAATTCAAAATCGATGTAAAGCAAACATCAATTAAACACTTACTAAGTTAACACACCAGTATATTTATATGAATGCCAACAACAAAAAAAACATTATAAAAACATTTTATTAAAACAAAACATAATTTCATGTATGGGTTTACTTTGTCTACATAAATCTCGCCCTTCTAAGGCTGGTTTGCATGGTCCAATATTGTGTCACAAACATAAAAAAATAATGTGCCAGTTTAATAATGGAGAAGCTATTAGTCAGCTTTATATTTTTTAATATATAAAAACTATTAATTTTCTGAGAATGTGTTTATTTAAGAGCAACTATGCAAATTATCAAGCATCTGAAAAAAGTCAGTTTTATTATTTTCATGTGAATCCCAGATTGTTCATGCTTCCTTGCCTTTTCTAAAAAGTGCTTTAAATCAGTCCTACCTGTCTTTATGCATGCTGGGTCAGATAATGATGTTTGAAAAGGAGGAAGGCAGTCAAAGCAGCAGAACAAAGCATTAGCCACACTGCATGCAGTCAGCCAAGCCAATTTTGATGTTCGGCTGATCAGGTCCAAATGGTTTCACCTCCAGCTTCTCTTGTTTGCTTCCGTATCGGCCTGTCAATTAACCCCTACTCAACTGTGACGACAGTTCCTGTCACCTCAGGACGTAACTCTCCTATACCTTTGTATTGCAGAGGAGGTACTGCGCATGTGCAACGAGAGTCAATGAGCAAACATTTTTGCGCCCCAGGGTGGAAATACGTCACTCATCTAATGAAAAAACGAAACAGCTTTACTCATCATTAAATATTTATCTTACACATCTAAAAACTATATATCAATATATATAGAAAATTTCAATTTTATAATTTAATTCCAATTTGTTTGGTTTTTTTATGTCTTAAATAAGGTCATTATACGGGTGGGGTTGCACCCTAGCGTCCTCTATTGGCCAACAGCCACTGTCTGTAAAGGCAATTTATATGTATTCTACTCCACATATGCACTACAAGTACAAGCAAAATACAGACTACTACTTTATCACTAATACTTCTGATAATAGCGCGCTGCTTGAACACAAACTGGGGCCTGATCAACCCCGGTTGGGTCGCCCAGACGAGGGTGTCTGAAGATCAAAGACCCGAAACACCCTATGACCCTGGGTCCTTCATTGACGATGTGTTCAAGCTGCACCGGCTAGGTGTTTCAAAATCTTCTCTACTTGTGTTACATCTATATGTAAAAAACACTTAACAAATGACTACAATGGATATTAAAATATTTTTTCCTCAAATCTATATAAATATAAATACCTATAAATAAATGTTGCAGATATTTGGTATGAAAGCCTATACTGTAGTTACTTTAATTAAAAGTAATAGTAATATTTAGAGCTGCCTTTGACTGTTGTAGTTAAACTGTTAACTGAGGTATCATTAGTTTAAAGTTTTGATCCAACTTTGTTTGTTTTACTACCTGCTTTTATCTTCATACGTTTTTATTCTGCTTTCATCTATTTTATTGTTTAATTCATGTAAAGCACTTTGAATTGTCCTTGTTCTGGATTATCCTATACGAATTAACTTGCCCTGCAGAAATGAATGTTACCATGCCTATAATCAGTGTTTTATCACTTTAGTGGCAGAAGAAAAATAGCTTTCTTAAAATAAAGTAATTTTTAAATTTTTGTGTAAATATGTGGTATTTCTACTAAAGGTCATCACAATTAAAGAACTGAATACTGGCACTTCCATTGTTACATCCAGCCACATCCCCGAGGATCTCCTGATATCCTGTAAATGATATTGTAACCCTGCATTACTAACTTAGAATAAATCTTATATGTAACATCTGCTGTGCTGCATAGTAACTGCCTAATGTGACCAAGTTGTAACATGATTTAAGCAGCCACAGTGTGAGATTCAGTAAAAATTCTCCCAGAGAGGGTGGGGTGGTCTTGCTGCTCTTCACTAAATCTATCTGAAGCCAATCAGGACATAATATCACAGCTCTGAGCTCAGCAAATGTCATTGTCTCCATCTTGCTTTCCGGCATCCACTTCTCCTCCTCCTAAACCCCACTCTGTAACCCTCTCTCTCTATCACTCTGGCTCATCTCTGTATCTACTTCCTTTCCTCACTCTATCTCCATCCACACACTTTTCCAGTAAATGCTGTGCCAGCAGAGTGATGCTGGGGAAATGGCGCCATCCTCATTGAGAGAAGAAGCAGACAGAGTGGAGGGGGTTGATGCGAGAGGTGTTCAGTGACAGCCCCTGAAACCCAGCCGTCAGACAGCTCACTGCAGCACTGGCACTGAAGCTGCACATGGAACGCGTAAAGAGTCGCATATAGAAAACAGCCAAAAATGTATAGAATACAGACCTGGGATCTTTAAAGACTTCCAAGGAATTTATGATTTCCAAGCAGAGGAACGTGCTCAGAGCTGGGCTGAAGCCTAAGACGGTGCATGGCAACAAGAGAGGAGTGTGTAGGGAAGGGAGGGGGATCAGCACTCAGACACATTGTCCATGCATGCAGACAGGCCACGGTTCATTTGAAGACTGAAGCAAATCCTTTCCATCATTCGACTGTTCATTAATACAAGCTGTTCCTGTGGGTTTCCCCACATCCAAGCCTCACTTCCCTCTGCAAATCTATCAATATCCCAAACACACAAACACTCCCCATTCCAGACCACTGCTAAAAACCCAACCAGCACTCTGCAGTGTGTTAACAAATGTCTCAGTCTTACAGGTGGCTAAAACTACATGTGGATGTGTTCTGATTCTTCTGTGGACCAGTTTTAATTTGTGCTCCCTCTAAAATAGGGTGACATTAACTTGGGTGACTTGCAGTTGACTCAACTTGCAGACCACACGGTGCCCTGCTCGCTATGGTTAAAGGGTTCATTTTACTCTAAATTAACCTTGTCAAACTCCTGTTCTGCCCAAGGGAGATTGGTATTAGAATTGTAATTTTTCAATCAGAGATTGGAAAGAGTGTGAAATTTTTAACATCCTTGCTCCCTCTCTACATGCCCTTGCCTCTCTCTCTCTCTCTCTTTCTTTTTACAACTCTCCAGTTTCTCACAGTTTCTCTCCTTCTTTCATAGACCTTTCAGAATGCTAAGCAGATTTCATCAACACATATTTGGATTCACTCCTGCCTGGGAAGGGAAAAAGTGTTTGTGTGTTCACTTTATGGTATAAAAGGCAGACAAATTTGCTTTACCAACCAGGCTATTCCAGCAGAAGAGTTTTGCTAGGTCAAAATTCATTACAGAAACTGTTAAGCACACACCAGCTGTTGTAAACAAACCCAAACGTGGGTTCATTTCAAACAGGCCCCCCCTTGTATCTTGCCACGCACGATACCATAAATCTTCTGTGTATTTACAAACAGCTTGGGCCATCATCAAGCTGTGCTGTTGCACTCCAGCTGAGAAATTACTCTTATTCATGTGCACCCAGTTGCAGAAAACCACAGTCACCGACGCTTTAATTACAGGTTTTCCCTAGGTTTATTTGTGGATTTGCTTCCTTTCGATGTTCTTTTTAGAGCTGTGCTACACAATGCTTTAACAGTTTCAGTTCTCATTAGACTTAAACTTTTCTTTCTTTTAGTTGAGTCTTTCAATTAATTAATTTTTTTTGTTAGTTTCATTTTAATGGGGAAAGAAGGCTCTACCAGGCCAAAAGGAAAAAAAAAGGCTAAGCATAAATGGTATGAATCAATTTGCACCTCATTGAGTGAAACTAGAATTTGAAACCCTACCAACAAGAAAGACTCTGGCCATGAAGCATAAAGATCAATAATTCGATCAATTAAAGATACGCCCGATCTCAACTCATTATGTGCATAAAGTACACCTCTCCACATAATCAATTTCTTCCACTCCAGCCTCCCCGACACAATGGGGCAAGGATGTCAGGGACAAGATAGTAGATCTGCAAAAGGCTGGAAAAGGGCTACAACACATTTGCTGTGAGGCTTGGTGATAGGGTGACCGCTGCTAGTTAGTAAAATCACTAAACCCATGCACAGTGTTATCTTAAGGGGTGAGGATGATGATGAGAAGTGTGATGATCAACTAATAACTACACAGAAACGGTTACCAAGAACCCTAAGAGATTAGTGTAAACCAGAGTTGTAGCCAGAACATGTTAATATGGCTAGCCAGGTAATAATCAATATACTCTGAGGTAGGGGCCGAAAGCGGATAGACATCAGAAGCTCAGGGTCCCTCTACACTGCTCTAAAAGAAAATGAACAATCACAACATCTATAATTTCTAAATAAAGACAAATTATACCCTCCGAGAGCCTTTGTTAACAAACAGACGCACATATTTAAACATCCATGCTGTCTAAATAAAAGGTGTAGAGGACAAAATTCTTTCAGGTTTGAGTTCTGGGGCAAACATCTTATTCATTGTCATTATTTATATACTTTATCAATAATCGTTCTGCCTAAAATTTATATTTACATGTACTAATTTCTACATTAAATTATTATCAAAGTATTATTTATCTCTGATTTTACTGACTTGCAGAGACGTAGTTTTCTCTTTACCCCAAAAGACAAAATCTATTTCTGAAAAAAGCATGAATTCTGTATTCATCATCTTTGATGTTATTATATTGATGTGCATGTTGAACCACAGTGTTTTTGTTGTCAAGTAACTGTTAACATATGAAAAATTAAATTGTTAAATAAGTTAGTAAATTTCACTTTAAAGTATTACTGCCGCCACCGTCTGTATTAGAGGGAAACAATAGTAGGAGTGGCCACAGGGGTGGCCAATGATCGGCTAATGGTGGCCATGGCCACCCCAGGCCCAGGCTGTGGTAAACTACTGCAACCTTGCCTACTCTGGTTTAGATGGTACATATATGTCCATCTTTGGTTTCAACGAGAACATATAAATGATTGAACCATTTTTTGAGGAAACGTGTTTGAAACACACCAGAAATTCAGCTCAACCTAACCACCCATGTGTAGAATGAGAGTTTAACTAGAATAACACTATTTGCTCATCCAGATACACAGTTGAAAACAAGGGGTGTAAAACGAATATAACATTCTTCATCATTACCGTGGGTGTTTGTTTTATTTATTCAACATAAGAACCTCCAGTTATCATAACAATGGTATTTACAAATCCCAAAAACTAAAAGTAGTCAACTATATTATTTTGTTCTACTGCAGGTTCCATAAGAGCAGACATAAATATATCATTAGCAATTATCTAAATACAATCTGCCTCCGCTGTTTATTTATTAAACACCGTTTTTCGGAAGGGTGTGATGTCTTAAAGTGGAATATTCAGACATTTAGTAGTTTTTTTTTTGTTGTTTTTCTTTTTTTTAAGGAGCACTATTTGTTTTATGCGATTGCAGTGAATTGCATTCTCATGCTTAGAAAATCTAAATATGGGTCATAAGTTGGTTTCCTCCAGTCAACAATAACATTAAAAAGGATGAAAAGAGTGGCTTAAAAAAAAACACAATAGGTTCAGTGGATTCATGTCAATTAGCAGCAAACATATAAATGATTTGAAAAAGTTAGTCATGGAAAACTTGCCCCCAATTTGATTTAATAAATAATATAAATATAATGTTCTTGGCATTTTTTTTTTTACATCTACTGCACAACTGTTGCGTTCCTGTTTCTGTGTCTAAATTTAGCTGTCTGTTGCATCTAATTTTGAATCAGTATTGGTGCTGGCTCTACCATTATTGTTTCGCTAACCAAGACAGACTGACGGAAGTAGCTCTGCAGCTGTGGGATACCAAACAGGCATAAAATTCTCCATAGTCAGTTGGAGCAAGTCTAGATGTTTTGTAGGTTTTACAGTTTACTAAGGTCTACATATAACCTATTATTTACCCAAACCAGTGGTGGATAACTCAGGTCCAGGAAGTAAAAAGTTTTTTTTTTTATTCTGGAGCTGGATTATCCACCTCTGATACATCCTTTCCGGTCAGGATTTGTCAAAATCATTCTATGGTCACATCGGTCTAGAGGAATTTCTAGAGCCAAAGGCTCAAACAGGTGAAGCTCTTCCATAGACAACCTTTTTTTTCTTTTGTCCAGAACTCGAAGCATTCCCAGTTGCCCTCAATAAGGCACAATTTTTAGATGTGGTGGAGTAAAGATATGGAATAGGGTTGGGGAGTCCTTATAAGCATCTACCTTTAAAAAAAGGTATATCTGCCCCGCTTTAAGCCTTGATTTGCTTGGGGACAAAATAATTATTTCAGTCATTCATCCATCCATTCATTTTCTTCTGCTTATCCATCGGGCTCCCTGTAGGGCTGGTGCTCATCTGCAGCAGTCTATGGCCGAAAGGCAGGGTGCACCCTGGACACGCCACCAGTCACAGGGCTTATTTCATTCAATCATATGAAAATTATTATTTTTACTTTGACCAGTGATGCTTTTTCTGGATTGTTGCTTGATACTCTGTGTCTGTACATTGGAATCAAACTCATAAAAACAGGGTTGCTGTTTTGCTTGTCAATCAGAAGGATTATTTCCGCCAGTATATGTATAGGCCTTTTTATCAAATGTGTTGATATAACAATTCACCAAACAAAACAAAACTCTGCATAAACAAGTTTATCATTGCAACTATGCAGAGTTTGTTATTGCTGTTACAACAGCATAAACATGTTAAGCACAAACAGCTAAAGATGCACCAATCAACCCACCAGAAATTCTAACAGTTTTACTGTGATTAGCTTTGTGTGATTGGCAGATCAAGTACAGAGGATTTTGTATGTATTAAAATGCATCAAAATATCCAACACTTTTGTAGACAGGTTCCAGTGAAAAAATATCTAAAAGCAAATACTTTACTGCACTGTTTTTGGACGGACGGACGGACGGATGGATGGATGGATGGATGGATGGACACAATGCCTTTTCAACCTACTGTATTTTTTATTTTACACATTATTTGATGGCCTTTGTGGCAGATCCATATTTTATGTCACACACAGAGTATACATCTAGATAGATAGATAGATAGATAGATAGATAGATAGATAGATAGATAGATAGATAGATAGATAGATAGATAGATAGATAGATAGATAGATAGATAGATAGATAGATAGATAGATAGATAGATAGATAGATAGATAGATAGATAGATAGATAGATAGATAGATAGATAGATAGATAGATAGATAGATAGATAGATAGATAGATAGATAGATAGATAGATAGATAGATAGATAGATAGATAGATAGATACTACTATTGCTACAAAAAAAAAACTTCCTGCTGACACTTATTGCTTTAGAAGTAAAAGAAAAACAAAGGCCAACAATTCTTAGGATATGATTTGTGATATCTAATTTTTTCACTGACATTTTGAGAACATATCCGCCCAATGAATAAGAAGGCCATGACACTCAGGCGTTAGGTAATGACATTAATTTTCTATATGAGCAGCAGCAGTAATATATTTGATTGAGCATCTGTGTCCTATGATGACACTTCAGTGTCCCATGGCAGTCATACCAAAAAACGAGCAATTTAATTTCAAACCTTTTCTCTCATGCTAATTCTAATGTATAAAGACCTCAAAGCATATCTCTGGGTGCAAATGAATTCCTCTATGTCCATTTCAAAGAACCAAAGGTTTAGTCTCTCTTCTGGGTGCTACTGGATGATTGATTTACCTAATCAACCATTCAAATTTACAATTCAGTTTTTTAATAAAAAACTGCCGATTGAACAAGGGAAATAAATGCCAGTAAAATGCAAAGCACAATAATTATGCAAAGAAGTAGCTTTCAACCACTGTCAAAGTAGAGCATCAATCTAACAGAATAGAGACAGTAAAAGCAGCAACGCTCCACCAAAATGGTTTCTTCAGTTATATTTGTATTGTCATTGTGTGTTCAATAATTCCCCACCTCCCCAATGGTCCCTCTGACTGGTTAACTGTTCTGTTCTGGGGGTAAGCAAACTGTTGGAAAGGCCAACTTCACTCAGCCATCCAGTCCTGCCAGTTGGCCATCCTGTTTCCAGACAGCCCAGTTATTTCCCAGCCCAGTGGAGCAGCACTCAGTGACCTCTGCCTCGACCTCCGTCTCAAAAGGCCGAGCACCAGCACCAGCTACAGCCCAGAGAGCCAGCTCTGGCCATCTCTACTTATTTATGAGCCATTTCACACAGTGCTGCTCCCATTAGAGACCAACCCTTAGCCCACCCTTACATGGCATTCTCGTCACATTTAACACACAGGATATACCATCAGGTCCAGGCAGACACAGCTGGGCAGAGCCTTAAGGTGAGGTTATAAAGACCGTCCTAACACTGATGCTAACAGAAGCATAGTCTAAAGATGTATCAAATGATTTAAGAAAATGAAACACACAACAACAATGCCCAGGTGGCAGGGTACTTGCTGCAGAGAATATCTGGTCATTTTCCTTTTGTGCATTTGTTCATTTTACTGCTTTAATCTTTTGAAATATTTGATAAAAGGCAGGTTGACTGTGCTTAGAGGAAATATCCCCCACTGATCTTACTTAACCATGCAAAAAAAACTAAAAGGTTCTAGCTAGTGAAGTGTATGTGTGCAGTTCTTTAATTCCCAGTGGTTTAACTGCACCTTTGAAAGACACAAACTAGTTAAACTCCACAGAGAGAAACTTGCCAGACACAGCGGTAGACAAAAGGATACATTTTAATGAGAACCTCTGCATGCTTGATGGGAAAACATGCATATTCTGTGATGGTAAAATTCAAATACACCAACAAAACAGTAAAGAGTAGCTAATAAAGAAAAAAAGATCTTTTACCAACCTGTGACTGTGACAAAAATGGAGCGTTCCTCACTAAGCAGTGGGTTGATCAGTCTGCAGTTGAAAGAGCTGTTGGGCTCCAGCACGACGTTGAGCACACTGGTCATGGTGAACAGCCCTTGTTCATTGGCCACCATCGAAGTTGTGATATTTTCTGTCAGGTTGTGTCCGCTACCATCCTGCCAGACCACATCAGCCTTAGGATACCCGCCATATGCCACACAGGTCAGGGCCACCTCATCCCCAGGCCGTAAGTTAGATTCAGGCTCCAAAGTGACCTCAGGCTTGGTGTAGGGAGCTGGGGTAAAGAAGCAGAGAATAGGTATAGGTAAGTCAGCTTGAAGGTGTGATGCATTATTGACATGTGATGGGTAAGACCAGCTGACAGGTTGGCTTAAGGCAAAAAAACACACTTGGACAATAGATAACTAAGTGCACCAAGACAGGACAGGTGGCTGGACTTCAGTTATAGGTAGCTGCAGCTGGATTGTGATTCGGAAGGCTCCTGTCCATCATCCTCCTTTTAGTACAGTGGTACTGGATGGGTGTCCAGTTCAGCCACCATTATAAACTGTCAGAGTATCTCACTTTCCTATTTCCAAGTTCTGCCTTTTTTATTTTTCAAATTAGGTTACAAATTAAAAATAACACTACAGTTTGGAAATTTGTAGATAGACTTAATGTCTGAGCCAAGATATATATATATGTCTCCAACCCCTACATGATTTTTTTTCATGGTGGGGGAGTGGTCGCCTAGTTGTTAGGGCATTGCGCTTGGGTGCCAGAGGTTAGGAAAAGTCTGGTCATAATCAAAATACAAACTTCCGAAAGTACTTTAAATATAAAATTTTACATACTGTTCAATAAATGATAAGTGTTTTTCGTTAAGAGTAATTTTCATTTGAATGTGCTTTAATGGAGGCATCCGTGTTTATCAAAGAACACTACTGCCACCTACTGGTTTGTGACGTCACGGTGCGGTATCTGCTGTTGATCAAGTCCCAGTGCTGTATCTGGTATTTGTCGCAAAGTGCTATTATCCATGATGGTGACGATCAGTGCACTGTTAATGATATAGCTACTGATAATTGAAAACATTCTTCTTCCAAATGTTGGCCACATATAACGTGTTTTTTTCTCTGGCCAGAAGTTCGATGGCAAATCCTCCCTTTTCAAGTTGAACGATGTACCCATCCGTGGAGGATCAGGAATCAGAAAGGTGGAATAACTAATGTTTTTTTTTCACATTTACCAGATGTATTACAACATCCAACTGCCATGCACATGGTATTGTCAGGTTAATTATAGCTCTAGTGAATTTCAATGATGAAGTCCTCTGGAAACCTTGTCAGTAGTCAAGTGTTACTATATTTGGGCCAAGATGTCCGTTCCCGGATTTAGTGATCCTGACGAAAAATAAATTTTGTACTGATTAACACTAAATTCATTAAATGGTTAAATTCCTTGCTGACAGGACTTTTCCTTTAACCCCAGACTGCTCCCCAGGCGACGCACAATGGCAGCCCACTGCTCCCTAAGGGGATGGGTTAAATGCAGAACGTGAATTTTGTGTTTTTATACTTGTGTCAATGTAATGACGATAAAGTTGAATTCTATTCTATTCTATATAAAATATCAATATTTTTGCTTTGCTGAGTTTCACTTTACATCCATATTGGTTTTGGTTCAATTATGAAAGTTTGTTTTTTTTGGATAAGACTGGTAAGATTGATAATATGCCAAAGGCAGCTTGGAGAGAGGATCCTCCTTCCAGCTTCTTTGACTGAACAGTTGCCTAAACGGTTACATTATTGAGACAAAAAGATGGCAGCAAACACTGGGAATTTTCTATTTTTGTGCTTCTGTGCAGTAAGTTTAACCCACCAAAATTGCCTGATATGATTCCAGTAAATGTCCTAATTTTATTCAAGAAGCTTAGTTTATTACATAAGTTGATATCCTGTAGACTGAGATATCCTCTGCTATACTCCCCTACACTCTAAAGATGCTTCCTCTGAGCAAACTCCCACAGAGGGGTTTGGATCTCTAGAGGTGGTGCCATATAACAGCAACAAAGAAGTGAGCAGACAACCCCTGGGAAAACACCAAACAGACAGCTAATCTGGAATCTGAGACTACAGAGCCCATGGCACAAAGAAGGTAGAAGGAGGGAGGTGAAGGATCCGTTGTCAGACTCGTATAGTAACACCTTTTCACAAACCCGCAAGCTAAAACACAAGTAAAAAGGTGGCAGGAGAAGACAATCATTGCACAGAAAACCAAGGGGTAAAAGCTGAACTTGAGTTTAAATAAGTTTGTCATTGCTGCTTTTTATAAAGCAGTATCTCGACACGCAGAAAGAATGGGCACCGACTCCAGCTGTTCATTTGACTTACAGATTCCCACCAGGTCTGCTTTTATTTTCTTCCAGCACAGCATGAAAGTTTGCAGCAGTAAGCACAAACACAGCCTAAAAATAGAGCATCTAATAATGTGCTCCATAAAAATCAAACCAATTTGTCACTGCAGGACACAATGACAGATCAAAAAATGTTAGCTGTCAACACCTCCCAATACACATCCTCTCTGGGAGAATCCGAAGCAATCTCACAACAAATATAGAAACGTGAGAATGAAGGGAAGAAACACAATATCATTATAAATAAATAAAAGACTCTCAGCTGTGAAAGGGGGCAGTGTGATCTCACAGCACAGAAGATGTTAGTGAAGGTTGATTGACTGTGACAACAGCTAATAATCAAAGTCAGCACATATTGACCATGACAAGGACCACAATCAGCGCGTATTGATGAAAAAAAATCCTCTGCAGCCTAGAGGAAGCTGTTTATTACCTGTTTACATCGTATGTGAGATAATTATCCTAAATCAACTATACTATCAGTGTGTATGTGTCTATTTGTGAGAGGGCAGTGGAGGCACAATAAAGAATGACCTTTAAAAATGTATTATTTGTTGTTGTCTAGTGAACACCTTAAAGAAATATCCCCTGTGCTGTAAAGGCTGGGTTTAAGGTGTTTCCAATATTGTATGAAAATGTAATAATATGATTGATTTAAATGTTTATTGTAATGGGAAAATCAAAAAAATTTTCTTTTTTGTTTGGAAATACAACTTATTATTGTTTTTATCATTATTTAAAAAAAACTCATCAGTTCATTAAAGTTCTTGTACTCCAATTAGATATTTTACACACAGAACACAGATTCATTACACTTGTTGTGAATATCTAACAATTACACTGGAGATCAAAATCACAATTTGCTCAATATACAGTTCCACAATGTGGAACTACTAAGAAATATCTAAAACGGAGTATAGTATTACTATATTTATGTAGTATTTTTATGTATATTTGTTGAGTAGCATGCATTGTCAAACATTACACAAATAGCCAAACCCTTAAAAAAACCAAAACACATGGATATTTTGGTAAATATCAGTGGCCATTTCTATCTGTCTCCTACTACAGAATCTCATTATCTCATGTAGATCCCCATTTTTGTAACAATTGATGTGCAACTCCAATCTCCCTTTCCAGTAAGCTAAAAATTGGCGAATGCTGGTGAAGATTCTCAGTCATCCAGATCATAATCATTCCAAAAAAGTAAAAAAAAAAAAAAAAAAAACAATCCACTGGACTATTTTTCCAAATTTGAAGGCGTTTTGTATTTCATGCAGGAAGCTTTTTCAACTCAAAATGTCAGAAATAGCATTGAGTTGGAGGTTTTATACAGTAGCCCAGCAAAGCCTTTGTTTTTGTTTAAAAAACATGCAAATTGAAACAGACGAACGGGTCCGCCCTTTGGAATGGGGGTCATTTGGCTTCTTTTGATAGCCTGCAAAGCCCCATACCTGTCTATGACTCTGAAAGGGGGGTTGTTCAAGGGAATTGTTTGCCTGGCTGAACAGGCAAGGTCTTTTGTTCTTCTGTGAAGGGGTTGGGGTTGCGATGATAGCGGTAAGGGATCAACTCAATTGCAACATTGTAGATTACTGAAAGCTGAAATCTGAGTCCACTCCATCTGTTTAAGGTTGGTTTAACCTTAAGGTTGGTTTAACCTTAAACAGAGGGTCCAAAGGAGTGGACCCATTCATCCATTTCTATTTTTATGTTTTCTAAACAAAAACAAGTCTTTGATGGGCTACTGCATAAAGCCTCGAACTCAACGCTATTTCTAACATTTTGAACTGAAAAAGCTAAACGAAGCTAAACGTCTTCAAACTCAGAAACAAAGTCCAGTGGATTGTTTTTGAACTTTTCTGGAGTAAAAATCTGGAAGCCTGTTAGTATACAAGACCCAATGCATAGCCAAATATAAAAACAGATAATAAATATTGCTGAGAAGCATGTTTTGTAGACAGAGTGGTGTTTTGTATTATACTTTGGTGATGGTTTAATGTTTGGTGGGGTCTCATGGAAGGCATTCTGTTTGCTGTTCCCATGTAAAAAGACTGATCCCCAAAGATAATCAGTAAAGAAGGAGATGATGGATCAGTGCAGCCGGAGTTGAGCCTCGTCCCTTTCTATTGCCAAATCATTGAAAATGTTTATCAGGACTTTCATCCAAAACACAGAATTCCCTCCCTGTGTTCCAAATAAGAGTTCCTTGAAATAGAAAGGAGTAAAAGAATAAAAATGGCAACCCTTGACTAGTGATGTCCTGCATTGCTGCACGCCTTTTGTTACCAGCTAAGTGTAACTGTTCAGAATGCTACAGCCAAAGCTGCATCTGATTTTGGTCAGATACCCACACAGACTAATATCATAGCCTGCGTCTCGATTTTTTTTAATAAATATTTTCTTTAATTTAGATCTCCAGGTTATGTGGAATCAAACTGCCTCTAAAAGAACATGTTTTGTTTTATTTTTCACACCATCTGTGAGTGATCAAACAGGCTGACTTACCGGCCACCTGCAGGAACAAAGCGGCACTGTCGTAATCTTGCACTCTTACAAAACAGGTGTAGCTGCCTTCATCAGCAACCACCACCTTTCGTAGTAGGAGCGAAGCATTGCCCATGGTCATCTGGGCAGGGAACAGGACCGTACGGTTGGCGTAGTTCTCCGCTTGTTCCTTCAGCTGGTCTTGCCCCATCCAGAATGCATGGACGCTGCGTTTGGTGTCTGTCAGCTGCCAGAATATGCTCACATCAGATAAGTTGAAGGGACTTGTGTGGCTGAAGGAGCAGTTAAGGGTAACATCCTCGCCATGCAATGCCACGACTGGTTGGTCTGGCACTTGCAGCTCCAGCTTAGCTGAAAAACAAGATGTGGGACATACAGAGATTTAAACAATTAATGAGCAAATTAAACAGATGGTAAAAAGATGCATGGAAAAAAACAAGTATGAAATCTTACTTCATAAGTTTATTTACACTTCTACCTGAGTTTTTCCTTATGACTTCAAAATAAACACACACAAAAAAAGAAATGTATATTCCCAAATGCTACCATGCCCAGGCATAGTATAAACATACAGTATTCTTTGAATCAAAGCTTTAATCTGGTGTGTAGTTTTCACATTTAACTGCCTGACGCCTACACATATCTGGAAGGCTTTGAAAATAAAATCAGAGTGCCATTTGGAAATATATGCTTTGGCTGCTTTAGAAACGCAGCATTTGTTTGTGCAGCGCAGTAGCATGAACAGGGTAAGCGGAAATGAGTGCGAGCCGCAAGAAGTGAGGGGATCTAAAAGTAAGCATCGGGACTTTTCTTGTGTTCCTGAAAGCTTTGCCTCCTGGTGATGGCTCAGCGCCGTAAAACTCAGTAACAGAGGCAACATCTGTTTGGCTTTACTTTAATCTTTGGTTAAATCTAGCAAAAAAGATGAAAAAAAAGAGACTGGAGCGGTAGAAGAGGAAGAGAAACACAGCAAAAGCATTTTACGTGTTTTATTTCTCTATTCAATTCAGTTTATTAATATAGCAAAAATTTATAACACATGTAATTTTAAGGCACTCTACATAGGCATTATTTTGTGTGCATTTTTTTTTTTTTTGCTTTCTGGCTGATTTTTTCCTCTCATCCATCCATGTGCATGAGCATCCTGTTGTGTGCTGTTCGTCTAGACTGGGCCAAGAGCGCAGTCTACGCTGCATAATCATTGTAGATTAGTAGCCATCTCAAACAGGCTAGAGTACATTCATAGTATTCTCAAGAGTCAGCATTCTCCATTGATCCCTGTCTGCTGTTATACAACTCTGAGACACTCATCAGCATCACAGGGGAGAAAAATTCCACTCAGGCACCCCGGAGCAATGTGGTCTACTTCATCCTCAGCCTCTCTAATTGTTATAATCACGCTGGCATTTTAGCCTCCTCACCCCATTTTGAGCTCTGTCCATCACAGAACCAATGTCAGCGTTGAACTACTTTACTGTGAAGGAGATCCGGCTGCAGCAGAGGTGCAAGAATTACTTCCCCTATTAACAACAAACAGCTCTTTCATCTGAGAGGGTTCATACAGATGGGTATTGCCAAGTCAAGGCAAACCCCTATTTTCAATCACATTCAGCCAATTCCTACATGAGGCTTCTCTCCTCTGATTCACACCCCCACCGGCACCGACCCGTTAGCCTGTGAGAACAGTGCCCCCTCATGTCTCACCTCGCAAGTGCAGAGAGGTGAAATAGAAAAGCACAGATGTCAGTACGATGAAGTATGAGAAGCTCACAGCATGGGTGATACGCTTTCATGGAAAGCAAGAAAACATCTTGTTATCGAAATGTAAAAACAGAGGGGTTACAAAAGAAAAGGCGGATGGAAATAAAACAGTGTGCCACTAGCTTGAAGGTTCAAATGGATGGGTTTTTAACTTCAGTCACAGTTTCTATAGGATCCACGTACAAACTCACAAATCAGTTCACTGACTTCTACAGTAAAAAGAACAGAAGGCTTTCCCTGCCTTTAAACTCCAATTACAAAAGCTCCTCTGCTGCTGAGGGGGTAATCTCCCCATATTGTGCTCACACTCACTCAGCAGGGCTGCACAATATGGAAAGGTTATCGCAGCAAAGCAAAGCAGAAGCAGCATTGTTTCTTCGCTGCAGGGCACATTAAACAAATTTCTCAAGAGCATATTTTCACACTTTCAGGGTGGCCCAACATTTGCTGCGCTAGGGTTTTTGTATGAGCAGAGGGGTCAGTGACAGCCCACTTCGAAGATTGCATGAAAGGAGGAGGGGAGAGAGCAATTAAATCACTCCCCAAGCAGCCCGGGATGACTCACACCACTGACTTCATACACAAAAGGGAGAATGGAAGAGGGAAATGGAAAAAGGGAAGACTGGAGCTGGGCTCACACTTAAAGATAATATCTGGAAACAAGCCAACAAAGGGTGTGATGGAACCTCACACCATAATCCCTCAACCAGGACCAGAGAGCAATAGAAACTTGTCTTTTTGTTCAAAAATATTGCATCTTCCCTCAGCGCTTCCTCCCAGCTTTGCTAACCGTTGACCTTGCTCTCACTCTGTTGCCCTAAGAGGTTGCTCCTCTAAGTAAGGGGCCTTAGCAGACAAACTGACCTGCACTGCAAAAGCAGTGCTAAGTTCATCGGCTAAACAACTCAATTTTTCTTCTTATCAAAACTAGAAAAAATACTCATGTAGTATGACAATGCATGTTTACAGATTACACAATTGTATCTATCTTATCTTATCTCTTAGCTTGACTGCATTTGTTCATCACACAACTATCTGGGTAGTGTTAATGTGTTGTAGCAGTAGTACAAACCTGGTTTAACTAATAGATTTGGTTCAAAGTAAATTATTTCTACATGAATGTTAAAAGTTTTATAATTTTTATTTTGCACACTTTTTCATCTTGCATCTGACACCTTTTGCATAATTTAGTGGTAAAAACCTAAAATCCTATTGTACACAATCAGATATACCTGATAACAGCCAGTATTAGACTACACAAAAAATAATCTTGACTTATCGCATAGTAATAAATTATTAAAATCAAAAAGTTATTTGTGTTTTTCCTTTTTACATATTTTGTTAAAAGGCCAAATAAGGAATTCAAACCAAAAAAAAGTTATTTTCTGTTTTGTTTTATTCTTGGATCAGGCTTTAAAGGGTTAAGCACAATTCCTGGACACATGCAGCAGCCAGTTACATGTCACACTCGGTCCACGGTTGCCTACGTGCTGCTACTTCTATTTTTCCTTGTCTGTCTAAAGCTGAGCACAGAGACACCACACAATAGCTTTAGTGGAAAAGCAAATGCGTGATGGGACCTAAGCTAAATATTCGGTTGTTGTCTATAGTGGTGTCCAGTGCCACTTTGGAGTGGAGTAACAAGCCCCACAACGATGGCGACGGAGAAGCCTTTTGACCGCGCTGGGATTGAGCTGTGACATCACTCTCTTACAGAGCATATGCAAATCGGTCAGGTCTTTTGGGGTATGGTCAAGATCCATGGAGAAGAATACGTTTGATGGCGAACCAACCCAACTGAGTCATAGAACCAGAGGCTATATACACCATAACAAATAGCAGATGGACTATCTGCTGTGGTAGGATTTTACCAAGCAATCTGCATTGATACTTGTTTGAACTCGGAAACATAATTAAGGAGTGCCCTCCATTAGACAGACTTGATCACCAAAAAAAAAGGGAACAAAGCCCTACTGATAAGCAAAGACATTGGGAATTTAAAGGCGCTTTTCTGTTTATTTTTTTATTGTTTTGTACACCACTGTCTGTTGTTATACTTCTACGTCGATAAGCTTCTGACAAAAGTGAAATTCTTATTTGCAACCCTTTTTTGTTTGTTCATTCATTGTGGCAGTTCCAGTTAATTTAATTGAGCTCTGTTTTGACCTAGTTAAATAAATACATGTGATAACTCAGAGGTGGGTTACACATGGTATCAAAACTTAAGTCTGCTGTTTACAAAACTACATTAACAAAACTATCTTGTAGGGCAGGATATTTATTCAGCTACAATGCTTTAAACCCAAAATATAGATTGTCTATGTAGAAAATTAAACATTGAACATTGAAGCAAAACAACTTTGAGTTCATCAAGGCCATTCCCTCATAGGTTAATATATCTTTTACTGTCCAGATGGATTTCCTCAAAAGAACAGTCCTCCCCTTCATGCCATGACCTTATCTCTCATGACCTTCGTTTGGAGCCTGAGAGGCTAAGAACAGACATATCTCAACATGTTTTACTCCACGCTATAATGATATAATAAGGCTCCATGGCATAAAACATACGTAGGACAAACAGCCTTCTCATATTTTGTGTTTCTGATCCCGAGAGCAAAACTCTAACCTGAGACATTGCCACAAAATTTTGCCAGTATTCTCATTTTTGTAATAATACTGTAATTGTAAGGTACTATGATTTATCATTTTTATTTGTAAGACCCAAAGTATTTTATACCTTGTCTGCTTAGTATTTGAACTTGCGTTATATACTATGTGTAACCTCATTCCAACTAGGAAGAGGTATAGCAAATTAGCTTAAGTTATATATTTATGCTTGACAAAAGCCTTTGCACAAATTACATGAATTGACTAGAGAGGTGGCCAAAGTTTAAAAAAATGTTCCAAAAATATGATTTATGGTCCAATTCATCCATCCATTTTCCGTCACGCTTATCCCAAGCGGGGTCGGGAGGTGTGCTGGTGCATATCTTTAGGCGAGAGGCGAGGTACACCCTGGTGAAATCCAAGCATACTTTAGTAGTATGGTAAGACACGCTTGAAAACGAGCCAATGATCACAATCCCTGTGATTCTACATTTCCATGTCTTGGAACAATGTTAGAAGAATCTAACAGAAAATAACAATATGTGACATTTGATGAACAATGGGAGACATGTTACAAATAAGGTGGTGCTATAAGAACTAAGGATAGTACTATACATTCTACTGACATCACTATTTAAAATATCTGTTTTTTCTTCGTCAAAAAAGCAAATCTATATAAATAAACCCAATAACAACCAAACTGACTCTGCATATAGCAAAGTATAAATTTGCTTCACTGCTGCTCCATCTCAATTTGAATAACCCACCAGAGTACAAAGAAATGATTTTTCATTTAAAAGTAAGAGACACTTAAAAGCAAACACTGACTTGAGCATTTCATGCCCCTCAGGCCACATCTGGTCCTTTTGATTTCCTCTAACAGCCTGCATAAGAACTCTGAATCAAACATATATAGGGTAGTGTAAATATTAATCATGTGTGCTAATTCAAATATGCTGCTAAAAGACAGTTGCAGTATTAGTTATAGCTTCAAGGGAAGAAGGAATATTGTTGCCAAAAGGAGATAAGAGTAAAATCATTTTACAACATCTTTACATTACAATCTAAGAGTAACAGTCTTAGCTACTTGTGAGTAGAGATAGACAGATATAGCATTTCTTTTTTGTATCAGTATGGGTCAAAATATGCATGCGTACAACAATTATGTTTACACTGAACGTGGTGCAGGAGCCACACGGAACTTAAATCATTAAAAACTATTTGTACAATGAAATCAGCAAGGGTGCAGTGCAGGTGAGGTTAGTAAAGGTTGGCCTATCAACAAAGGCAAGAAGGAAGTTTGGCTAAATGCTGCAGCGGTCTCCGCAGAAAGTTCCAGGAAATGTCAGGTGTTAGACAGAGAGAATTCACCATTAATTCCAAAATGAAATGAATACACCAACATACTCTAACTGAGTAATATAAATATAACAGCAAAACAGAAACATGAGGAAACAGAGAAGCTACTGGAGGACGGATAACGAGTTTTGTGTTTTTTGTCCAACAACTCCTGGAAAGTGCATGAACCTGTTTGAATTTCTTTTCTCTAATGCTTTATTCACACTGCATGTAGCAGAAGCAGCAAAAATGCTTATGCTGCTTCATTTTTGATGGTTGTACAAGTGTAGTTCTGACGTGCGGCTGCAGCATCTTTGCTGCTCTACTGGCGCGGTCAAAAAGTGAGTCTGATGCGCGTTGGGAGGAGCTACCCTATCCTTTCTTTGCCTGTAACTGGCAGCTAAATGTACTGTTATAAGTGGATAAAAAGTTGTTTTAATATGATTTTTAGTGAGAAAGTCCACCTGAAAACTTCATCTTTGCAGTCAGCTCATCAAGATTACGATACTGCCTTCAAATATTATTTCTCTGTCGGAAACGCTCAGACCCCCCTACACCGGCAGTGC
Source organism: Cyprinodon tularosa (assembly GCF_016077235.1). Taxonomy (NCBI): domain Eukaryota; kingdom Metazoa; phylum Chordata; class Actinopteri; order Cyprinodontiformes; family Cyprinodontidae; genus Cyprinodon; species Cyprinodon tularosa. The sequence goes on along the minus strand of NW_024038977.1, from coordinate 1,367,264 downwards.
TTTGTCCCTGGGATTACCGTTCAGTTGCAGCCTCTGGCCCGTTCAACTCTTCACGGTTTTCCGCTACTGTTTTGAATGCATGTAATCCAAACTGCAGGCAACAGAATAATAAAATCAAACATATTTTGCCGGCAGGTTTCACATTTTAAGTCAATTTAAGCATTAATAAACTGTTTCAGAGGAGTGATCATAGCGCTCTGCATCAGCAGTGCTGTGTCTGTCTCCCTGCCTGCTCCCAGATCAGCTTCTCTGATTGATAGATGTTGCGCCTCGAGCAGCAAAAGTTAAATTTTTCCAACTCCAAGAGCTGCTGCTTGCGTCAGATGCTCAGAAGCTCATGACGTTCTGCAGAACCTTTTGCTGCGCCTTGATGTGTGTCAACCAATGACTTTCCATGTGAACAAGCTGCTTCTGCTGCCTCTGCAGCATGCGGTCTTAACGTAGCATAAATCTCAATTTCTGCAGCGAGAGCCAAAGCTCTGATCGCAGCATCAGTTATCTTTTGTAGCTGCATGATGATCAGTGTGAGTGTAGTTTCAATGCATACACCAGCCATGCCTTGGGATCATGAGAAATTAATACAATGCCACCCCCTCCTGTTGCTATGACTTCTTTTCTTTAATTTGTCAATAATGTTACTTTTTAGTTAAAATTGAGTCTTGTGTAATATTTGCTATCATGTCATTTTTATAATGTTAATGGAGGAAGATAAAGCAATATCAGTCTCAAAAATCGTCCCCAAGAAATCTGCACCATACACAGTTAGACTGACATCAAAACAATCAGTCAGTGTCTGCCTTAAAAAACATGTATCAGTCGATCTCTACTTGTGAGGCCCTAATTAAAAAAATGAGACCAGCCAGGAAGGTTTTTTCCTTTTAAAAGGGAGTTTTCCTCTCTACTGTCACTCCACGAATGCTCAGTCTGAGGGATAGCTCCAGTGTCTATGTCACAATGAATGTGGCCTTTCACTGCTGTTTTCTTAGAAAGAAAAAGATAACCAATCAGTCTGTATGATTTGATTTGATTGAATTAACACTATTGACGCTACACTGAAAAAAATAATGCAACCGTTTTTGGCATTTACTCAATCATATTTAGTTACTTTAACACAACTGTTTCATGTTAGCAGGGTAGGACATTATACAATTGTGTTAAAGTATCTAAATATGATTAATTATATGCCAAAAGAGGTTGCATTATTTATTTCAGTGTATATAAATGAGGTTTTCTTTAGTCGACTTTGAGTTGAATAAAACTAAAACGGCTGCAGCTTAATAAACTGTATCTAAACCTAAGTCACTGTTTAAACATAAATCTTATTCCTTAACATAAACAACAGGTCAAAACCAACAGTCTTGTAAAGAGAACAAACTGGGGTTATTTGCACAGCATGGAGGATGAAGAGAATGGACAGTAAAGATGCACAAGCCAAGACTACAGACGTCATGGAAAATGCACTTGACGGAGGTGAAACAGCATCCAAAGCAAATCACAGTGTGCTGTTTTTGATCTGCCAATGTTTACAACAAGCACGTTGTGTACAGAAGCTGAGCGATCAGCTCCCCTCAGGTAGCCTAAAAAAACATGCTTTCTCCAAGGAAACAAGCACGAGCTGGAGAGATTAAAGATTACAACACAGGTGGTCTTTAGTGAGAGGCTGTACTGCACCTTGTAGGGAGGCCTATGGAGTCTAGTCAGGGGGCAAGTGAGGATCTTACATCTCTTTTCCTCACCCCAATAAAGAGATGCTCAGAAGTTATAGAGGGCAGGCTGGAAGACGTCAAGGCAGTGGGGATTTACACGCTGCACTTTGTGTTTATGGGCCTCAACTATGTCTGAGTGCCTGTGAGACGGAGACGAGCACTTTCACAGCCGACATGAAATAAACTCATTACAGCCTGTGCAAGAGTTGGCAATGGGCCACACTCACCAGCCAGACATGGGACTGGCTGGAGTAAGGCTGTAAGTGATCTTCACACTGCACTCCACTTGTTCTTTCATAACTACCCACCACCTTGTCAACATCAGCTCCTCCTTCCACCCTGTAAGTGATATGCAAGAAATGGCTGCAGCCAGAGTTGCCCCTACACAGGATTTGTCATTCCCTCTCTTTCCATGAAATGATTATGAAGGCTGAGTGGAACAGAGACAGAGGGGTTCAAGCAAGCCATCACTTATGTGCATCTGAGTTATTAAAGAAAGAGTCTTGCAAGATAATGGACAAGGTTGTTTGTATAGTAAATCCTCTCACATTAACCTTGGAGACAGGTATGTTAGAGCACACGTGTTCTCCCTTGTGCATTTATGTTTACTGTATGTGTACACATCAGATTACTGGAAAGGGATTACAATTGGTTTAACCAACTCAGCAACTATCTTAGTACAGATTTGTAAGCTCTGTTAAAAATCTGTTCAACCAGGTTCATTTCTGAAGTCATATCGTTTAAATTAACCAAGTATAACTACAGTTTCCAGCAATTATATAACTTTTTTTACATTTTGGTCAAATCCAAATACAATATTGTTTTTAAATGTATTCAATATTTATTTTTTTCCATACAATGAGCATTCTAAGAAGTCTGGCTCTTAAGCTTGTTCTGTCCCTCAGGGACAGTACTTTAGAAAAACTTTGCTGTGATTGCACAAGGCTGTCTTTAGGGGATTTTTTTTCCACCAGCTTTGAACATCTGTAGACTTCAATTTTCCTTGTTCTTCTTTGCTAAAATAGTTCCAGCTCAGTCAGACAAGACAGACAGGATCTGGGGAAATTTTTTTTAACATCTTATCAAAATTGAACTGTTTTGGACTTCTGGCCCTTAATTACACAAATGTACTTCAGTGAAACCATTTTATTGTTGCTCTGGCTGTATGTTAAGTCCTTCTGGAAGGTGAACTCCCCCCATCGTAAGTCTTTTTTCAGTCTCTAACGGGTTTTCATTTAGGATTGCCATGCATTAATCTTCATTCATCTTCCTTTCAACTCTGACTAGCTTTCTTGGCCCTGAAAGCTTCCTCACTAGATAATGCTGCCGCCCATCACATGTCACCAGAGGGATGTATGTTCAGATTAATGTCCACACATTACTTGCATTACATTGCGATACTTTTCTAATACAGTGTAGATGCACACAGTAAATGCTCACAGTACATCCTCTTTAAAAGAGTTCAATTCAGGGAAACAGCATAGCTGGGTAACATACTGGGAAATTGGAATATTAATGAAACCAATCATATTTAATAACAATTTACAAAAGACCATTTATTCAGAGGGATTTAATTATACTTACATACTATCTTAGCCACAGGATGAAATCCCTAAAAGGTGCTATCAGTTGGCTAAAGAGAATCATCAGAGTTAACATGGCAGAAACCAATTCGTGATGAATGTTTTTGTTTAATCATATTTTACAGTTATATGCTACTTTTAGTATAACAACTGATAGATGAAGATATATATACCATTTATACAACAAATGTCATTTGCATGCACATAAAATCTAACTCACCCCATGTGAAAACAGACAAACATTGAAAAGTGAAAGTGAAAAGAGAAGCTGAGGGGTTCAGGATAGAAGAAAATGGTAGCTAGCCTCGCCTAGCCTTATAGAAGAATGGATAGTGAGCAGATGGACACTGCTAGTTACATCATTTGAGGAACTTCTGTGATGAAGGATTTTTTTTCAACCCCCGATAACAGAGGTTGAAATTAGGGCTGCAACAACGAATCGATAAAATCGATAAAAATCGACTTTTAAAAGCGTTGGCAAAGAAATTTAATCATCGATTAGTTGTGTCGCGCGATTAATGCGTCATCCGCCGCCGCCGTCATCCCGGGGAAGAAAAAAAAAATATGGCGGAGCGAGTCAGCGCCGCAGTTGCAGTGTTGCCAACTCAGCGACTTTTCAGACCCCTCCAGCGACTATTTTTTTTAAAAGCGACTAGCGACAAATCTGGCGACTTTTTACGGTGTCACTGGCGGCTTTTGGAGACTCTTACGTGAAAGCATGTATCGTTCCTACTCTTGTCCTCCAGCGGCAGCTGCTGCCGTGGGGCGCCTCCCCCATCCCAACCCCGTTCTCCCTCTCCCACAGGAATCCCTCTCAGCGCGGCAGTCAGAGCCGCAGGATTTTAGTGAGGAGTTTACCCTCAGCGTCCAGACTGCAAATGAAGCGCGCATGCCCCGGGATTGACGGCGCAAATTGATCACAATAATTAAAATAGCCTGCGCTTTGTAAAGTGAAAAAAGTCGTAACATGCAACTTTTGTAAAAACAAATGAACATGGCACGGAAGCACCACTGTTATGACGCAGCACCTGAAAAGAAAACACGTTGGAGCCTTCAATGGCAGTGAAGATAGCTGATCAGCAGGATGAGTAACCATGTTTGTTTCATTTTAAAGTGGGGAAACGTAAGTTAGTTTCTCAGGTAGCTCATCTGATGCTTTCCTTAGCTTGTTAGTAGGTTACAGACAGTGATAAGGTTGGCTTCTTATTTTACTTTAAATTTCATTTGAATTAGCTTAAGCAGCGTTTATATTTTCTTTATAAATAAATTAATTTGCAAATTATGAGGGCAAGGCTTTTAAAGTTTAAATCTTCTGGCAAAGATAAAGTAAAGAAGATCCTGCAATTTATGGAATTAAAGCAGAATAAAATCCAGCAAGATCAGTAATATGTCAATTAATTATATGCCACATTCCCATGTAAATATCTGTCTTTGGAGGATGTGTTTTTTTAGCACCCCTAGTTCTCTCATTTTTATTCCAAATACAATTTATAATTTGAATCACAGGGATATTTTTATCTCTATGGTTAAGTATTTTCTCAAGTAGCAACTTTAACTGCTATACTTTCCTGTCTTAAAAGGCAGAACTCTTCTAGTCTAAAAAAACCTCATTTGTTGAAATGGGGGGACCTATTGTTTGAACCCCTTAGGGGCTTTAAAAAACAAAAATGCCTGTCTCTTTTTGCGCTTTATGAAACAAAGTACCCTATATTTTGTGGATGTACAGCTACATTTCTCATGTAAGTTTGCGTAGTTTTAACACAAACATTTATTTTTCATATTGCACCAGTACAGTTAATGAGAAACCTGTACTTGTGTGCTTGTTTGTTCTGTCTAAAATGTTTATTTTGGAATAAAGAGGTTAATATAAAAAAAATATTTTGTGTCCGATTCATCGATTAATCGAAAAAATAATCGGCCGATTCATCGATTTTCAAAATAATCGTTAGTTGCAGCCCTAGTTGAAATTAAGCTTTTTGGAACAGCCGGCAAAAGCCTTAAGGTGCATTTACATCAAATGCATCCAGGGCACCCAAAACGCTTAAAAATGCAAAAACTTGGACGCTGGGCCAAACACTGTTCAAGATTCCTTGACGCTTTAAAGCTCTGGATGCTGGATGCTCCAGTTGTTGAGCTCTGCACAATCTAGATAGCATCTTTATTTGACTTGATGAGTTGAAAAGAAATAGCTTTATTAAGTTTTCGTGCGAGAAAGTCTACCTAAAGTCATCGTATTTGTTCTAATAATGCTCCTGCTTAAATATTCTGTTCTTGTTTGGGTTGGCAGACCCCCAGCATACTGGGAGGCAAGGATTCTCCAATGCTCAAGATGCTCGGATGCACCGCTCCCAACGCTCTGACTCACCAACACATCCTCTCAACACTTCTTGATACCTGCCACCTTTGACTTTGCATGTAAATCAGCTGCTTTAATGCCCAGACCTGTTTGTTTTGAATGCACCATTATGAGTTCTGCTTCAAGGAGCTGACTTAACAATGCAAGGTATGTGTCTGAAAGAGCTGTGCTATGATAATTAAAGCTTGTACCAGTAGTCAAAGCCTGTAACAGCATCTATATTTGAACCAATAGAAAACTCCAATACCTGCATTCAGCCCTAACCCAATAATATGATTTTAAAACAAATATTCTTAAACTAAACAAGCTAACACACACAAAAATAATCCTTCAAGTAAAGTTAAAATAGCACCCTAAAGGCCCAGATCATACAGTTTATCTGCAACTAAAGTTGATTTTGTGGTCAACTGTACTCTAGGGATCATTTATTAGAAAGTAAAATTGTGGGGGGGTTTTGCCATTGTTATAATTTTAAAAGTGAAAGTATATGATGATTTCTTTTTATTTTCTTCACTCTGCCTGGTCTATGTTGCAACATACACCAATAAAGTCATATATTTCTGGTTTTCCTTGACATTTTGCGCTAAGAGCCATGAAAAAACATGAACAATGAAGAATACATGAGGGGTCCAAATTTTTTTTTTTGAGGTAATTGATTGGGAAACAAATTAAAACCTGTGGAGAAGAAACTGATTGTTTTTCCTTAATGCTTTTTTCAGATTAAAACCAGATATGGCAACATAAGAACAAGCCCATACAAAAAGCAGCCATGAAATTTTGAAAAATTATGTGAAACTAGCTGTGAGATTACTTCAAAAGCTTAGGAAGGATCATAAGTACCTTTTTAATTATATTCAGCTGAAAAATTGTACCTGTGTTATTATTGTCATGTTCATTAACTCATGAACCTTGTAGTCACCATCACTTAAAAAAGCTGCCTGTATCTGCATCAGAATATCCAATTGATCCGTTTAGATTTTTTATATTGTTTTATGTCTTCATTAAGTTCCCAACCTATAAACAACTTAATAATCATTCACGTAAATTCTAATTAATTTTGAGATTATTTCTTAACAAAAAACTTTATGTCAATAATAATCCCAAAAATCACCCTGTGTTGAAGTCCAAAGGATTAACCTCTGCATACAGATTCTAAAATAAGATCCTTGTTAGGTTGAAGAATATGGTGGGTCTGGCAAGTCAAATATGATCTAAAACATAGGAAACAAAGAAAATTTGTCCTGTTGGATAACTGACATCAATAAGCTGGCATGACAGACCTGATCTGATTCAAGCACAATAATTCAGGAGAGCGATGGCAGTTCGAGCAAGGAAAACAACAATCACTGCTCCGGGTCTGTTTGCTCTTGTCTTATTTCATACTTGTAGAAAAATCCTTTTAAACTATACTGACTGACTTTCTTTTTTAGTATATATATATGTATAATATAAAATAGTCATAAAAATGCTAAAAATTCAAGTAATAAAATAAATCTATATTCTATTCTTATCGCTATAGTGTCATTTCTTCCCATTCTGACCCACTTATTGCTATTTTTCCCAAATCACTTTTTTTTTTTTTACATATCTAACTTATTATTTCATATAAGTCTTTTCTTTGGGAGCTATAGAAATAAATATTACTCAAAATAGGGTATGTAAAACTCATACACCTAGAGGAAGAAAAATTTATACTTAGTAATAGAAGCATAACTAAAGAATATTTTAACTATTAAATGTTGTAGACTTTTGTAAATGGTTGGTTACATGAGTTGATATAAAAATTTATGCAGACAGAAGGGAACCTAATAATGTTTTAAAAGCTTCAGGTACAAAACATTCACCAGGCAGGTGATGTCGATGAATTTGGTACAAAACTGCAAAAAGTACAAAAGTGAATGGGTGAGATTACCAGCAACCTCGCAAGCAGTGGCAAACAAAACAAAAGAAAGGAAAACCAGTAATAAAAAAAAAAAAAAAGGAAAATGAATATATGAAAGAGTAAAGATTTTTGTCAAAATAATTTTATTTTATTCACAAACACCACAAAAAAACATGTAATGAGCAGTTCCTGGATACCATAAAATATTACTTTACTTTGGCACTTTGGTAATAAAAAAGAAAACAGATTCACATTAAAGTATTCGTATTCATAAAGCGTAAATTGCAGTGGTATCAAGGAAGTGCAAACAAAATTCCGCTTTGGACACAGTCGCACATACTCACAGACACCCAATTTCATGCAGAAACAGACACCCAAAGGCCAGGGAGCACATTGATATTCCACACTAGTATTACTGCTGACAGCTCCACAGCATCACACTGTCTGAGGAATTGGACACGAGGTATCCTGACACTACAATGGAGATGCTGTTACAAAGCTGCTCTGGAGCAGGGAGCTTCCATAATCACAATGAGCAACACCTACATACACACACACACACGTGCATGAGTATACACAGGTGCAGGGGCCCTTGCACTGTCCTTGACACACTAAAACATACACATCACAGGAAACCTCTTTACGCTGTTTAAGTTAGCACTGCGTCTAACCATATTTCCACTGATTACTTTGACAGGGCTTTGATTTATTAAGCAGGTATGTTCCATTTATGTAAGCAATGCATACATTCACCTTTTAGTTGGCAATTTAATACGCATTGACCAAGTCTAAATGCAAACCCTGCTTCTGTCTCAACATCAGCTCAGTAACATTGGATTAAAAAAAAGGACATAAGCGTGGAAGTCTTCATAAATAAAATAATTGGAATAGTTTAATTGCTGAGTGGATCCATTTGCACAGTTAGTGAAGCAATTTGTCTATTATAGAGACTACACACTTAAAGGGAGTATTCTTGATCACAACAGAAATAGCATCTTATGCATTAAGAAAATCCAACATTTGCATTGGAGGGTAAATCAGTGTCAATATCAACAAAGCAAATTAAACGCACATATAATGTGGAAAAACTGAGACTGCAGTGAATGTTTGTTTGAAGGCATGGGAAGAACAAGAGCAAAAAATGCTTTTACAATACTGCCCCCATCTGCCGAGCGATGGAACTGCGGGGCAACACATTGTCATTCTGGGCATTTTACACCGGCTCCACTTCAAAGGAGTGTTCTCAAAAGAACTGTGAGCTCTTTTGTGCCGATAATTCTTATGATATAACCAATGGCTGTATAAATGTAAAGGTAAAGCTGTTTTTTGATTTCATGTTGTCCAGAGTGGCTGTCTATAATGCCAATATTGGAGAGGGAGAGAAAGAGACAGCATCCAGAGCTTATTAAGAGTGAGTGAGCTTAGTTAGAATGAACTGGATCAAAATGATAAATGTGATATTTTTTAGTATCTTCAGCAGGAATGTGTCCTCGGTAATGAGGCACAGTAAGGGTGGGATAACCTTACATTCTAAAGTGTTAAAAATAAATTGGACATGGAGAATACAAAATAATCTTCTCCATTTTGCTGCAAAATTTCATTCTAAAAAATACAGGTAAAGGCTCATAAAACATAAAAGAACAAGCTACTTTTCTATTTTCTGGATTTACTTTTTTATCTCTTTTTCCTTTTTGTTCTCACCCCTAACTGCTGCTTTCCCTGTCTTCCATTCTTCATGGATATAAGCCATCTCGTATCCCGTCAATAACCTGTTAATGGACTCTAGCATTCAGGTACAAGTGTCTGCTGAAGAAAAGTAGGCAGATAAAGGCAAGCCTCTGGCATACAAGCCTGAGGGACAGGGAGCCTTTGATGAGCAGCCGGCAGAGGACGGAATAGAAGAGTGGCCAACATTGGAGCACGCAAATATACCAGCAGAGTCACAGTCAGTCAAAGCCGCGGGCAGCTAATGTTTTACAATGACAAGCCATACATCATTTAAATCAACAGTGGTGTGTGCAAAGTCTGTTTTAACAAACTAAAATATGTAAATGAATTCATTTTCTTCAAACTCAAAGTAGCAGTTGAGATTTGCACTTGATTAACCTGGAAAGACAGATTGATCATTTGAGGGCTCTTGGTTTGGTCCTACACATTATCAGTCTGGGCATCCTCCGGTGGAAAGGAGAGACAATCAGCAGAACTTTCTCAGCAGAATGGGTGAAGCGACACCTAATACTCCTCTATCAAGGTTTGGTTTTAGCCAATCACTGTAACAAATGAAAATGTCTTAAAGGAAAAGTCTGGTCATATTCAGAATTCAAACTTCTAATATTAATTTTAAATATGAAATTAATACATAGTGTTCAATTAATGATAAGTGTTTTTAATCAAGAGTATTTTTCATTTGAATGTGCTTTACTGGAGGCATCCATGTTTGTCAAAGAACACTACTGCCACCTACTGGTTTGTGACGTCATGGAGCGGTATCGGCTGTTGATCAAGTCCCAGTGCTGTATCTGGTGTTTGTCACAACGCGCAATTATCCAAGTCATCTTGAAAACATTCTTCTTCAAAATGTTGGCAACATATTAGGTGTTTTTTCTCTGGCCAGACGTTTAATGGTAAATCCTCCCTCTTCAAGTTGGCAATCCAACGATGAACCCGTCTGTGGAGGATCATGAATCAGAAAGGTGGAATAACAATTTTGTTTTTTACTTCTACCCGGTGTATTACAGCATCCAACTGCCATGCACATGGGCATTGTCAGTTTAACTATAGCTCTGGTGAATTTCAAAGGTTGATTTCAGATGTGTCTAGCAACTCCCATTGATTTTGCTTGTAATGGGGGGAGAATGGCGCTTACTGCACCATGACGTCACTGCCGTAAGATATCAGGAGTGAGGTTTTACTATATTTGGTCAAAAATGGCCGCTCCCAGACTCAGAGATCACGACGAAAATTATTGTTTTTAATTTATAAACGCTAAAGTACCCGGAGAGCACCCATGCACGCTTAAGCCTGGTTTATGCTCAGAAACCAGGTTGTCTGCTTGTGTTAACACAGTTAACACAGATATGCCTCCCCACCTTCCACAGACACCCTGGTGCACCTCCCTAAAAACCACAGACAGTTCCACAGATAGCGTTGCAGGAGGACAGAAAGGAGGCCTCAGACACCATACAGGAAGCTAGTTTGTAGCTCTGAGCAATGGTCTGTTGGTTTGCAGCCAAAGCCAATACACAAAGCGCCACGGCCAGTCTTTCAGGAACACTGTGTGTTGTTAAGCGTTTGATGAGGGTTTGTAGACAGCGAACGAGGTTGTCAAACCGACACACGGACACCCACAATCCTAGCTATTTGCTGATTGCCCCTCTTACATTGTTGGTTGGAATAACAGCGCAGACCAATCTTGAAAATTGATCATCAAAAATATATGCGTCATACTGCTGCAGCAGTAAAACATGCCCTTCAGAGAGAACATGCAAACTCCATGCAGGAAGACCATGGACTGGAACCGAACCCACAACCTTCTTGCTGCAAGACAGCAGTGCTACCCACTGCTCCACTGAGCAGCAGCTAAAAAGAAAACAGGGAAACAAAAAATAAGTGTGTTGCTAATTAAGATATATGTCCTACTATTCCTCTGCTTTGATGTAATTTACTTGAAATGCTAATGGAAACTTTTTCTGGCGTCATGCAGAGGTGCACAGGCCTTCCTCTCTCTGTCACTGCACTCTTCACATGGCTGAATAAAAAGACCATAACATTTTGCTTTCGTTTAAAAAGAATATCCCAAAAATATCCCAAATCCCAAATGTCCTCTCCACCACACCTGAACCCTCTCAGGATGAAGGTTTTCCAGAGTCCTGTGATCATCTAATTTTTTGATTCAGGTGTCTTTAGGAATGGAGATGTTCATCCCTGCACTAGAGGAACACCCCCCATCCCTCTTAGTAGTGTTGTTTACGTCAGGTAACCTTTCTATAGGGAGCAAGCAATGAGTGGTGTATCTGTAAGCAGCCTCAGGTTCTACCTGAACACAAAACTGGGCATACACTGTACGATTTTAATGCACTTTTTGGGGCAAATTTTCCAATCGTGCAAGAATTTTTCGATCGTGCCGACTTTAAGCCTGATCATGCATCGTGTAGTGTACAGGGGGTAACAAGGGGCAATCAGCCTCTCATGAACATCTCCCGATCAGGAATCGTGAGGTCGGGAGAAAATCAAATGTGTGAAATTCGGTTGGCCATAATTGGAAAATCGTTCAGTGTGCACGCGCAAACAAGGATTCTTCTTCTTCTTCTTCCTCTCAGACACAGAAGCATGGCGGGGTGCGAGTGAAATGGAGTTCTTTCTGTAAAATTGACAGACCGTAGTAGCCACGATGGCTCAGCCATGTCTTCTTTGTCTAAATGCGTTGTCGCCTTTTCTTTTTAGGGCTTTCAGCAAACAAAATTGCACAAATTGCCAAGGCAGCGCGTTTCACTCTAGTGAGCTTCATATTCCTCTTCTACTCATTTGGCTTCCAGATAGACGAGTCCGAGTAACGCCGTCTCACTGCGGAGCTGAGTCCGATGTGGTTTTTATTCGTATGTTGTGAGCAGATAGATTGCATCAGAGCGTCGGTCCGCACAGTGTGAGAACATGAATCGTTAGCTGTGAACTTTTAAACGCTGTGGTTTTGTCATACAGTGTGAGCTGTTGCTGCGTGCAATGATTGAAAAAATCATACAGTGTATGCCTGGCTTTACTGATTTACCAGCAAATATCAGCACTTTAAATGGCAGAGCAGAAAAAGGGAATAGTCTTTACAACAAAACAAAATTTGGTGTTGTTATTTTCCTATCCTTTGGCTCAAGTACCTTAATCAAAACCAAAAAAAATTTAAATATAACATATATTGTAATGGTCAATATTTTATACTGCTGTAGCAAGGGTACAATGATTTTTGATCTGCTTTAAATCACGAAGGTTTTAATTATACTAAAACATTTTTGATTTGATATTTTTGTGCAGATACTGTGAGACAGTAGAGCTTTTCTTCCATGGTACAGTTCTGGGTCAAATAACCCTACTTAAGGCTATATACAGCTTGTGTGTAAAGCAATGTGTTTTATACCTGCCTCCTTAAACTGTTTCCATGTAAATATTTGTTACCAAACATTTCCTGAACCTTCAAATCCAAAATAACCAAGATGGAAGTGTTGTCAATCGGGGCTGAACAAACAATTTAATTCTGAATAATCGATTATTGAAATAATGGTAAACTAATTTAATTATCCTCTGACATGGGAGCTGGCTCGGAGCTCGTCTGCCTGGCTGTGTGTTTCCTGGATGGAGCTGCCTTTTACAGTTGCCTTTTATATCTTTGCTTCTGTCTCCTTGAACCCCAGACGGCCTCAGCAGATGGCCGCTCTCACTGAGCCTGATTCTGCTGGAGGTTTCTTCCTGTTAAAAGGGAGTTTTTCCTCCCCATTGTCGCTAAAAGCATGTTTAGTGTGAGGGATCGCCTTCCAGTCAATGAGTATATGCAATCAACTGGTTTTCCTTAGATAGAAAACTTTGAATCAATTTGACTGTATGAACTGGTGGACTGTAAAGTGCCTTGAGATAATGTGTTGTGAATTGGCGCCATATAAATAAACTGAATTGAATTGTATTGTATTCAAATTTAGTCATCGATTATTCGCTAATTGGAGTACAGATACTGTTAAATATGCCTGTAACTGACAGACTTAGAGACTTAGAGCAGTAATTAATACCAAGATTATACCAAGATTGAAAAAAAATATATAAACATTTTACTCTAAGCAGAACTCCACAAGTGGTAAAATTTGAGTTTCACCAGATTACATTTCGAAAAAAGTCTTCTTTAAGGAATCTTGCCTTCCAATTATTAATCGATGAATCTAAAAAATAATCGACAGATTAATCGATTTGCAAATAGGCGTTAGTTACAGCCCTATCGTCAGTGCTTTTTCTCAATCACAGAACTGTAATAAAAGTACCACCAGCAAATGACTATTACATTACTCAGCAAGTAGGAATCTACCTGTGGATGCGGCGCGTCTGCTCTAAAGCACAGAGCAGCATTCATTCAACACATTTTATCACAGCCCACTACACACAAAGAGATCAACATATGGCTGTAGGCCCCCTCTTCACTTCTAGAACAACAATCACAGCATATCGTCTGTATCAATATTTTAACGATCCCACAAGGCAGCCTTTTTAGGACCTGTTGAAATAATCATGAGGTGCTTGTTTGGTAATGCACTTTGCTTCAATGAGTAAGTGAGGAAAAAAAACAAAAGCTGGAAACCAGCTAGACAGAGGCAAGCCAACAGACAGCTCATTATGTATGCACAACAGCGAAGCCAATCTTTGTTGAGCCTGTCCTCGATTGTTTTTAAAGGATACTTTACTGAACGCAATCAAATTAGCAAGAACATCAATGATACAGGGTAATAACCCTAAATTGAATTTTTGCACAGGCAAAAGTGTCCTCTCTCTGCAGAATCAATTGCTGTGAAGAGAAAAGGAGGGCAGTGAGAGGGTATTCATAGTTAGCAGACCTTTAAAAAGCACACCAGAGATGAAGGGATGAGAGGGCTATTTTCACGCACCAGGGCCCTACAATAATGTCTGCCTGCTGACTACTACACCAGATGTAATCTCTTCAATAATGCTAGATCATTTGAATTATCTCCCAGCTCCCCCCGTTTTGTCTAACGCTTCCAATCCAACATTTGCCTGAATACGACTGTCTTTTATTGTTTTTGGTACAATGGGCCGCATACAGCTCGCTTTGGCAGTCTTGTTTCTGTGCTAAGTGAACACACACTATGACAACAACAAGCAATTAGCCAGACAGCCTCCTGTTAGCTGTGCTGCTGGCTGACACCGCTGCATGTTATGCTTGCTGGCTTGAGCCAAGGATATCACTTTACTCAGCAACTGTCGTGGCTCAGTTGTTACTGTGACAAAATGACACCTTGTCGATTTTGGTGACATAATTACTGAGATGTTTGACAAAAACTCACTTAAGGATTTTAACGTCAAAAGGGCCAAAAGGTAAATAACTAAATTGAGTGTGTCCCTATTTTTTAAATTAGTTTAAAATAAAAACAACAAGCCATCACTGGGACGCCTCTGTGTGATGTAAGTACTCGAGTGGTTTTTGGCTGTGAGAAATTAATTGCGGTTTCCAAACTCAGTCTGTAAATTTGTATTTTGAACACAACATGCTTGATTCCAAGCATGTTGAAAATATAAAGTAGGGCTGAAACAATTAATAGGATTAATCGTGATTATTTGATTATTGAAATAATCCTCAACTAATTTAGTAATCAATTAATCGTTACATGGAGTATAGAGACTGAAAAGTGTCGTTAGCTGAAAGAGAAACCCACTTAGAGCAGTAATTATACATAAAATGTTAAAAAATATATATAAACATTTTGTCTTTAGGATAAAACACATTTTCATCTGTCATTATGTTCTATCCAGAACTCCTCAAGTGGAAAATGTTTAGTTCCTCCTGGTTTGATTTAATAAACAATCTTCTTTAAGGAACCTTTTGCTATCCGATTATTAATCGATTAAAAAAAAAAAAACATTTTCAAAAGATTAATAGATTTGCAAAATATTTGTTAGTTGCAGCCCTAATATAAAGGTTAATCATGATGTCATTACTTTGTACCAGGATATCATACCGAATTATTTTGATAAGATGTCTTACAAGTTTAATAGGGCTTCATGTTAAACAGAAGGACATTCCCAATGCTTACTGGTATCATCCTAAACCTCTATGTATGCATTTGGCTCAAGAGTTTAAATAGACAGAGACTTGGCCCATTAGAATTTGAATTGCTAAGACTTAATCAATTAATTATTGTAATTTAAAATTAAATTTATTGGTTAGAAAACAAATGTATCAAATGAATGGACCAAAAATAAATTAATATTCTTTAAAAATGTATTATGCTGTGTTTAAAATTCAGTTTTTATATTCTGAAAGTGAAATTTACTTTATGACATTCATCGCCTAATTTGCATAGTTACCTCTAACAAGGAGATAAGAGTTTTTATGATAGTTTTTAATGTTTGTTTGTCTGTCTGTGTACAGGATAACTTAAAGGAATAGTACACCCAAAACATGATTAGCCTTCATTTTCTACTCACCCCCATGCTGAACAACACTCTGGAGTACTTTTTTGATATCTCAAATGCATCTGGAGATCTGGGAGGCTTCTTGCTGTCTGCTGACATTCAAATAATGGAGGTCTATAGTGACCGAGGCAGAAAGGTCCATAAAAGTCCACAAAAAACGTGTCAATATTCCTCCATACTGCTCGTCCAATGTATTCCAAGTGTCCTGAGTGGGTAGCATCCAGAATTTACTCGAAACGAAGTCATTTAGAATGTTTTTAGAGCATAAACAGTAGTGTATAGGATTTCCTAAAAGCGCGTTCACGAGTCTACGGAAACCGCGGCAGACCAAACCAGATGAAAGTGCGCATTCAGCGTCTGCTCTGCCGATAATGCAAGCGTAGAAGAAGAAGTGTGCTGTTTACCTGTGCAAAGAAAGAAACAACGAAAGAAAAATGTCTGAGGACTTCAGTGTTGAGGAAGAGCATGAGTTCTTTGCCGAGCTGAATGCGCACTTTCATCTGGTTTGGTCTGCCGCGGTTTCCGTAGCCTCGTGAACGCGCTTTTAGGAAATCCTATACACTACTGTTTATTCTCTAAAAACATTCTAAATGACTTCGTTTCGAGTAAATTATGGACGCTACCCACTCAGGACACTTGGAATACATACGAGCAGTATGGAGGAATATTGACACGTTTTTTGTGGACTTTTATGGACCTTTCTGCCTCGGGCACCATAGACCTCCATTATTTGAATGTCAGCAGACAGCAAGAAGCCTCCCAGATCTCCAGATGCATTTGAGATATCAAAAAAGTACTCCAGAGTGTTGTTCAGCATGGGAGTGAGTAGAAAATGAAGGCTAATCATGTTTTGGGTGTACTATTCCTTTAAAAAGCTATGGATGGATTTTAAAGAAATGTTTATCAGAGCAGTCCCTCGTGCCAAGGAACAATCAATTAAATGTTTGGTGATGACACTTATCAAATTCTGGATATAGGATTTTCTTTGAAACATTGTCAGCGTTGGTGGAACAAGCAGTTCCAAACTAAACCAGAAGGTGGCAGCAGTGACCATTGACAGCCGTAGGATCAGACTCAAAAATCCAAAGGTATGTTACTGAAGACAAAAACACAAGAAAATTGAACTTTGTTGGTTTGTTAGGAGGATCAATTGAAAACTTATGAACAAATATTAAGGATTTTTTGACCGAGGTGTCCCTCATGCCAAGGAAGAATGCACTTAAATTAGGTAACAATTCAGGTCATGTGTGAGTTTTAGCTATAGGTGTAAGTCAGAATTTGGGTCTGTGCTCTCTGAGTACTTTAGTAGTTAGTAATACTTTGATCTAGCCTCTAGGAGAGGGGGAAAGATCTATTTTGTTATTCTAATAAATGAAAACTAAAGGCAGACAGCAGAGGGGCACACACTGGATGAGGTGAATATGTGACTAAAGCTGTGTATTAAACAAATGCAGTAAGGGATCTCTTCTAGTGCAGTATTTGCATAAACCCTTAACATTAAAGTTAATTCAATAAATAATAATATGAAAGATACAGAAAAATGTCTCTAATTTGGCAACAGTGTGGAAACGGTTTTCACGAGAACAGAAGTTCTTGTGGTTTCAGGCTCTCTCCAGGAGTTCTAGAGCAAAAATGAAAATCAGGAGTTCAAGACAAATCACCTAACGTCTGCTGTACTTCTAAAAACATTCCTAATTTTTCTTGTGTTTTAGCTATTTGTGGCAGTGTGCATTTTACTGTTGAAAGATGCTACTATGATCAAGATATTTGGGTTCCATGAAAATTATGTGAATTTGATATCCAATAGATCAAGATTTGCAGCAGAACATCGCCCAAACCTTTACCTTTACCAGGTTTGGGTTAATATTACTAATATTACTATTACTAAAAGGTCTACAATCAGAACCTTTATCTCACAATCAGCCTTAATATATTTGGCCACTTAAACTCCATTTACTGATCTGTTTAATCCAATCAGACTAGAAATCATTGATCCCCATCTGCAAACCTCCTCTCCTCAGTATCTCACAAACATCCCTACTGACAATGATATAGACCTCAAGTCCATTTCACTGACTGATCTTGCACAAGCTACACTTTATGTAAACAATACATACTACATTTCCATATATGTATTTTTCTTTCAATGATGCTTTACATCCATAATAAGTATTCTAACTCTGCTTCTAACAAATTATTCTTCTAATTTCTCAAAGGATGTTTAATATTTTATGCTTTTCTGCTTAAAGTGTTTCATATTGCATAAGGGCGTCCTCTAAGGATGCTTATTTTTTCTATTAATGCTTGTTATTTCTGTCTGCATTTTATGTAGGCATTCTAATCTGTGCTTCTCAACAAAATTTCATAATGGTTTTAAGACAAAGGTTGAAAAATGGGCCTTGGTTGCCCATGAAACAACTGGTTTGCTGCTTTCTTAGGTTACTTTGATGGAGAATTCAAGACTGCAGACTGGGAGAAACTCTCACAAGCTGTGGTCTTGAGGACGGGACACATTGCTTGCATCCGGCTCTACAAGCTGCAATTAGATTTTTGTTGCTATGCCGTACTGGCTGCAAAAAAGTTTTTTACTCTGCAGGGGTTGACAAAATATCCTGATTTGTGCAGGGCTGTGCCACATTTTTTACTTCTGTCCCAGTGTCCCAAAAACTGAGTCAGATTAGGAAAAGTAAAAAAACAGGTGCTTTTCTTAAATGTAGAGAGAGCAGAGCAGTTATTACCACAGAGCAGTGCAGCTGTTTATCAGATGTAATGAACACTGTCCCTGATAACCATCTTTTTTGTCCCCTATTTTTCTACTATAAGAAGATCCCTATTTAAATGTATGTTTTCTATACTCCTGAGGTCCTATCATGGGCAAAATACTCTATTTATTGAAATATTTTATCCATTTATATACCTAGTGTTTCCAGATGAACCTATATGGGGACTAACTTTCCGGTTTACCTTTAGATTCAAGGATTTTACTTTGTATTTTTCGCAATTTTCTCCATTTTTAATTTTTCACCATTTCTCTCTCACTCTGACTCATGACATTCCCATCTAACTACTGCAAAAATCCAACCAAACTAGACCAGGGATCTACCTTGGTCAGGCACAACTGCAAAGAATGACGTGTGGTCTGACCAGTCCCATGTATTTCAGTAAGAGCCAGTTGCTAAAACTTCATACGATCTGATTTTCCATCTGTTTCAGTGTTTTCAGGCCTTTAAAGATGCTTTGAAAGAGATAATCTAGTCAAAACAATTCTGCTCTTTTCAAACTTTGCTTAGATAATACATCCCACCCACAAAAACGGTTTCATATTATAACAATTATCAGTGTTATCCACCATTTATTCACCTGTCAATCGTCATATTAGTCATTATTGTTGTAACAGAGGATTTAAATGTTAGCTATCAAAACAAAGGAAGGTCTTTGTGTTGTTTTGCCATGTGTGGTAGAGTATCTTGTCAGCTTCTAATAAGAAGAACAAGGTTCACTATACTTGTACCTTTTGTCTGATTGAACAATGTTACAGGAGAAGACTATAGTATCAAATCTGACTTCACCTAATTCACTTAGTGCTCCAGTTAGCAGCGAGAAAGTGAATCATTGTGTGAGCTACAATAGCCCATTACCTGAGAGTTAAAGAGCTCCATCAGTCCACGACACCTCCTCCCCATCATCCCCCCCGGTGAGGAGAATGGGATTTAGGAACTGAATGCCAGGCAGCAAGTAATGAGCAAGCTGCAAGCCCATTTGCGCTGGGAGAGAATAGGTCCCTAATGAACCACTGAAGACACTTAGGTCCACTGATTCAGGACTGAAATGTGCAGCTGATGGCCAAAAGGAGTTTGTGCCAATCCAACCAGAGAAAAAATAAGAAAAAAAAAAACACATGAATTTAGAAGATAAAACTTTGCCAATGGACTTTGTATGTTTTCATGATGTGTGTGAGCCACAGACCAGCAGGGAAAAATCCTCCTTATCCCAGTGGTGCCATGCTCAATCCCCTTCTTATATTTACTGTGTCGAGAGATGCTATCAAACCAATCCAGGCTATTTATTTTCCCTTTTAATGGAGAGACAAGTTCCTATCCTGAAATAAAATCTTTGGATGTGTAAGAATGAATTCTCAGTTGCAACATAAGCTGCCACCACACCACTTCTATTGCGTTTGAAATATGAGAACTTCCTCACAGCCCTTCCTGAGTCATAACAGAAAAACTGCACTTCTAGCATTTTTCATCTGGGACATCAAGCTCTTCCCACTGCAGCTCGCTGAAAAGGTCAAAGCTTTTGTATTTTAAGAGCTAAATTAAAAATAAAAACAGAAAAAAAAAACATTTATAGCAAATGTTTAAAACACAATTCAAGGAAATGTAACCGCTTTTACAGTCAGAACATCTGTATAAAAAGAAAGATATTCTCTTTAGGCTTGACTGGGTAGAGGGAAAGATTTCAAACCAGGGTTTTTATGGCCTTCAGACAATGGGCATTTTATATTTGGGAGTGCCCTCTTTTAGTTAATGAGGACTTTGTTGGAAAAAGAAAAGAAAAAAAAAGCAAGCTAACAGCTTGGAGACAGAGAGCAGTAATTTCTGCAGCGGTAATGAAAGGAGAAGAGCAGTAGGAATACCCACCCATAGCGTGGACGGCTAGTATCGCAGGCAGCAGGAGGGCAAGCATGATTTCCAGCAAGGATTCAAACAGCAGGTCTCCGTCTTCAGGCACAGCACTGCAGGAGGAAAAAAGAGATTTGATATAAAGAAATCCTAAAATAATATAAAGAAATTAAAAACACAGCATTATGGGGAGAAGCATGTTTCAGAGGGTGATCTGGTGCAAGATTTTCCAATGTTAAAATGTCACTGTTATATATGTGTCATCAAAATAAAGGAGGAAAACCATCCAAATACTGAGTTATTATTGAGATGCTTTACTGTGAAGTCCATTTATTTTTTTCCCGCTTTATCCGGAAGACAGCAGTCTAAGCAGAGATGCCCAGACTTTTTGATCCACCCACACCTCGAAGGGTGCGCCCAGCCACCCTGCAAAGGAAACTCATTATGGCATCATGTATTCGCGATACTGTCCTTTCGGTCATTACTCGGACCTCATGACCATAAGTCTCACTTTACTGTGAAGTGAGATTTCTTGAAGCTTAAGAATGTATTTATGTTTAAAATGCTTATTCTAAAGCAGAGGTCTTCAACGTATTCCAGGCCAAGGACCCCCAAACTTATGGAGAGATGATGCGCGGACCCGATAATTTTATATATTGTTTGAAATTGTGTTATATCAAACTGGTTCTATAGTAGCTCTATTAAAGATGAAGTCATGTAACGAAAGTGATTTCGCCCTGGGATTATTCAAGTATTTCTGATTCTGATTCCTGGTTGATGGGACAGGTGTTGTGAATGAAACTGTGCCCCGATTGAAAGAGCTCCTGTGTGTCGCTGAATGTTTGCATTGATGACGAAAAGACATCTTCTGCCTACATTTATCTGTTTACTACAGTGTGTTGAATTCATGTTAACGTGGATTTAAAAACATTTCAATTAGTGGAAAAAAATTGAAGGGGGAATATAAAAAAAAGTAATCAATCAAACTTTCGCGACCCACATGCAGTACCTCCGTGGAGCCCCTAGGCATCGTGGACCCCCTGTTGAAGATCTCCGTTCTAAAGGATAAAGGAAGTTGATCTTAAGTTGTTTTCCTTATTGTGTTGGCAGAGTTGGCTAATACATAGTTAAAAATATAGTTATACATCAGAAACCAAAAAAAAATTAACACTTTAAAGTTTTTAATCTTCCTGTATTTTGGGCACCTTCTAAAAGAATATCTTGGTAACGATTAGCTGATTACATCTATGATGTGTGCTTTATCGCTTCCTAAAGGTGCTGGATTGAGATGTCTGCAGAGACTTTGACGATATACTGATGGTGCAAAATCTAAAATGCTTAGATTACTAAAAGTCTCTGTCTATGAACTCTGTCTATGAACATTTTAAATAGTATTGAATTATATATAAAAAATTGGGTTATATTGTTTTGTTTTTCAAATGAAACTAAATCCCCATTTAACAATAATGAGTAATAATAAATGGGATAACTCTGTTTGTCCTTATTTCACAGCATGTTACAATATGCTGGTGCAGCTAATAAAAGAAGAAGAATGTAAAAACTCTAAATTTATGTCCCCTTTAGAAACTAATACAGGGAACAAAATTTAAATCAAAAGCTGTTTGTTGGTCACATTTATCATGAGCTGAAGCCAAAGATCTAAGACTTTTTTAATACACCAAAGGCTTGTTTCTCTCAAATCTTGTTCTATTTGCAGAGATAATTCATCCACCTCTCATTTGTAACACATCGAGATGTGAACGAGGTGGTCCCTACCCCTCATTCACATAGACTACATTCAATGTCTTCTCCACAAGCGGATCCTACACACATCTAATACACAGTTGATGCAACAGATCTGCATCCCTTTTCCTGTGTCGTACTTCCTGTCTGGCTACACTACTTTTTGGAAATGTAGTAGGTTTTGCTTCCTCCTCCATCAAAAATGGACTCGATCTGTATTTCTGACGGACAATTGAGGAGGGCTTTCCCTTATGCTGCAGTAGACTAGAATAGCTTTTTAGAGAATAAAAACACGTTTGACGCAGAGATTGTGAATGAGGTTTCAGGCTGACCACGATAAAAGGCCTCTAAAATGTTCAGTTTACCTTTATTCTGGCGATCAGCGGGATAATTACCTTATGCGACACACCTTCTTTGCATAGATTTGATCGGGTTATATGCCTGTATAGATAATGGAACTGAAACTCAACGCAGTATAAACAGTAGTTGACATGTTCAGTGGCCATGCCTGTCATGAAGAACTAGAAATCATGTATAGATCCTTTTGAAATGAAGCATGGATGAACGGCACAACAACGGAACTCAGGATCTAGTCGCAATATCGTTTTTTTTTTTAATACCTATATTAAAATGCACCTGTGGTCCTTACACATGACATGAGGCTATCGATGCTAGAACTTTACTTTAGTCTGAAACCCCCACCCTGAGAAACAGTCCAGCCTCTTTTTTATTTCCCCCTGTAAGATGCTAGTAGCCCATCTGTGAGAATAGTCAGTGCAGTATGCCTCTTCATGTACTCACTACTGCCTGAATCTACTCCTTGTAAAAAAAAACTAAATTCTCTGAAATATTTTCTTTGACAACCCTGTCATGGTTGCGGTTATTCTGCTTGCCACAATTTCTTCTTCGACTCAACTTTGTATAAATATTGTATAAAAAATGTCTTTTTTGTCAATGATCTATCGTGGCTTTTCCTCCTTGTGGAGGAAGTTAGTGGCGATCTTTGGGACATCTGTCAAGTAAGCTGTTTTCTTCAACATTATGTAGACCTGGACTGACCTCCACATTGAGGTGCTCAGAAAGTTAATTAGCTGATTAGGGCGTAAGCAGCCCTTTTAAATTCTCAGCTATTTTACTATGTTTTTATTTGTGATTTTTTTTCTAGGAGTAAAAATCTATATAATACATTGGTTTAAATGTACATACTGAATAGTAGAATATTGAACTATTCTATTTTTATTTTTTATTTTTGCCAAAAAAGCCTTTTTTCATCCTTAGTATCTCAGTAAAAACGAAAGAAAATAAGTCCCCTTCAGAAATAAAGATAAAATTGTCATGATGGGTGTCACAGAGAGTAAGCCCAAGATGCAGAACACACACACGGAGGCACTGGTAAAAGTCCAAAGAGTTTATTTAAGGCACAAGCACAATGAAATGAACAGGTACAGTTCAGTCCGGGGGGGGCTGGTTCACTGGGGTCCGAGCAGGGAAATGGAGATGGTTGGTTTCAGAGTTCATGAGGGGCTAAGCCTCTAGCTGTTAGCTTAGCAAAGCTAACTAAGATCTGAGCTTCCAGCTCAACTCAGAGAACAACAGGGAAGACACGGGAAATCCACATGGGAACCTCTAGGGAAACTCCACATAGGTGTCGTCAGGTTTCAACCACGTAGGAATCTTTGGGAGGATCTGAGCTTCCAGCTCAACTCAGAGAACAACAGGGAAGACACGGGAAATCCACATGGGAACCTCTAGGGAAACTCCACATAGGGGTCGTCAGGTTTCAACCATGTGGGAATCTTCGGGTTGGCTCACCAGGGCAGCTTAGCAGGTTAGGTTTTCCAAGAGCTTCAGGCTTGAGACTGGTTTCCTGTGATGCAGCTCTCCCAGAGCTGCAGACCGGAGACAGGTTGCCAGGGAGACAGCTCTACCAGAGCTTCACGAAGGGACAGGAGGTTAAGCTCTTCCAGAGCTTCACGAGGAGACAGGAGGTTAAGCTCATCCAGAGCTTTCACGAAGAGGCAGGAGGTTAAGCTCATCCAGAGCTTTCACGAAGAGACAGGATCCCTGTGAGGCAGAGATAAGAGATGTTAGAATCTGGTCTCGACCTAGGAACAACCAAGACTCAGTCAATAGCAGAAGGTTCAGGAAGCTAACCAACTAAGATCAACACTGCGGCGTGGAATCAAGGTCTGAAGTCAGCTTATATACTGTGGTCCTCCTAATTAGTAGATCAGCCACAGGTGTGTGGGAGGTTCAGCTCAGGAGGACCCACGGCGCACTCTGCTGGAGGCAGAGGGTAATCTCCAGAACCTTGGGACTCCAGCCCTAAGGGAAAGACAAAGAAAGCAGAAGAGGATCCTCGGCGCCCTCTGGTGGGCAAGCCTGAGGATCCCAACAGAGCCCCCCCCTCAAGGGCGGATTCCAGACGCCCCCTGAAAAAAAAAAAAAAAAGTCCAACAAACAAACAAAAACAACCCACCCAGGGCGGGCGGAGGGGGCACTAGGGCGAGGAGGGCCAGAACCAACAGAAAAAAAGGTCCAACAAACAAAAAACAACCCACCCAGGGTGGGCGAAGGGGGAAACAGGCCAGGAGGGCAGAAAACAAAAACAGAGTCCAGAACAAAAAACGATCCACTTATGGTGGACGAAAACAAAAGAAAACCCAACAACTTTCTTGGGCAAAGTCTCTGGTGGCCGGCCGAGGGACCGGCTGCAGGACACAGTCTCGGGTGGCCGGCCGAGGGGCCGGCTGCAGGACACAGTCTCGGGTGGCCGGCCGTGGGGCCGGCTGCAGGACACAGTCTCGGGTGGCCTGCCGTAGGGCTGGCTGCAGGACACAGTCTCAGGTGGCCTGCCGTGGGACCGGCTGCAGGACACAGTCTCAGGTGGCCTGCCGTGGGGTCGGCAGCGGAGGCGTAGAAGCTGCTCAGGAGGCCGACCACGGGAATGGGAACGAAGCAGCGTCTTAGGAGGACCACCGCCGGGCCGGAGGCATGGCAGAGGTTCAGGAGGCCGGCCTATGATCCGGCAACGGAGCAGAGTCTTAGGTGGCCGGCAGCGGGGTCGAAGGCGACGCTGACACTCTGGGGGTCTGCCACAGGGTCGGCGATGAAGATGTTGTCCCGGGGTCTGCCGCGGGACCGGAGGCGAACCTGACGCTCTGGGGGTCCGCCACGGGGCCGGAGGTGAAGCTGACGCTCTGGAGGTCTGCCGCGAGGCCGGAGGTGAAGCTGACGCTCTGGAGGTCTGCCGCGAGGCCGAAGGCGAAGAACCTTTTCAGGAGGAAGATGCCCAAACTTCAGCAGGTACCCCCACGGGGTACCCCGTCCCCTCCTCGGCAGCTCAGGCTCTGTAGCGACCGCCGACTGCGGCTCAGGAGGAGGCTCTGAAGAGACCGTCGAGTGTGGCTCTGGAGGTGGCTCTGAAGAGACCGTCGAGTGTGGCTCTGGAGGTGGCTCTGAAGAGGCCGCCGACTGCGGCTCCGGAGGAGGCTCTGAAGAGGCCGACGACTGTGGCCCCGGGTCAGGAACTGGAGAGCCCGCCGATTGCGGCTCTGGAGCAGGGGAGCCCGCCGATTGCGGCTCCCGATCAGGAACAGGGGAGCCCGTCAATTGCGGCTCCCGATCAGGAACAGGGGAGCCCGCCGATTTCGGCTCCCAATCAGGAACAGGGGAGCCCGCCGATTGCGGCTCCCGATCAGGAACAGGGGAGCCCGCCGATTGCGGCTCCCGATCAGGAACAGGGGAGACCACCGACAGTGGCTCCAACACAGGAACATGCGAACCCACCGACTGTGGATCCGCCTCAGGAGCAGGGGAGGCCACCGACTGTGGCTCTGTCTCGGGAACAAGGGAAACCACCCATGGAGGCTCATGTTCAGTCTCTGAAGTGGGTTGAAAAGTCTGTAGAGGACTCTTGGCGATTTGTGGTCCCTGTAGAGAGGCTCTTGGAGGCCTATCTCCCTCAACTCCGAATTCTGAAGTCCTTCTAAGCTTTAGCTCAGGGGTCTCTAGACGGCACAGGGCAGGCTCAGGGGTCTCTGGACGGCACAGAACAGGCTCAGGAGTCTCTGGATGACACAGAGCTGACTCAGGGGTCTCTAGACGGCACAGAGCTGACCCAGGGGTCTCTAGACGGCACAGAGCTGACCCAGGGGTCTCTAGACGGCACAGAGCTGACCCAGGGGTCTCTAGACGGCACAGAGCTGGCTTAAGGCGACGCCTTTTCTTACGCCGAGAAGTCTTTGGAGCTAGGCTAACTGGTTTATTGATAGGATCAGACGCTAAATTAACCGGTTGAGAAATAATAATTCCAGAATGGATTACAGGGTCTGGGGCTAACAAATCAGGCATGGGGTCAGGTTCAAAACAAACTGGGTTATTTTCAGGTCTTGGAGCTGGATTTGGCTGGCGAGTAACAGAAAGCGGTGGCTCGAAAGGGCAGATATCATCTCTATCACCATAGAAAAAGTTCCATAAATCAGCTTCATGGATGTGGGGAGCTCGATTAACAGGCGAGGGAACTGGTTTAGAAAACACGGTGACGGGTTCAGGTGTCTGGTCAGGCTGTACTGCTCTGGGTCTAGTTTGCAGTTCAATATCTAACCCGACTGCTAGCTCTATGAGATCCTCAAGGGTATCTGGCTCAACGTAAAAGCTTAGCTCGTTTCTGACCGGTTCATTTAGAGCTTGGAGAAAAGCGGTCATAAGCGCAGACTCGTTCCACCCAGAAACGGCTGCTTTACCCAGGAACTCAGAAGAAAACTCAGCAACGGACCTATTACCCTGTTTAATTTTAAGAAGGTTGCCGGAAACGGAGCACTTAGAGAACTGACTAAAAGTTCTTTCTAACTCTCGGATGAACGTTTCATAATAACAGTTAAATCTAGACTTAGACGGGAATCTGGTCTCTGCCCATTCAAGGGCTTCACCGGACAGAAAAGACACAACAAAAGCTATCCTATCCCTATCATACAGGAAATCAGACTCAAAAATTGAAAAAATAACCGACACTGAAATAGAAAAGACTTGAGCTTACTTGGGTTGCCAGAAAACCTCTCAGGAAGAGAAGGACCGGGTGACGAAAACGACGGGATGAGTTCTGACCAGAAAGGAGGGTTATTATCTTGACTGGAAAGTGACGGACGGACTTCCGGAAGTGACGAAACCGGAACCGGAAGTTGAACTGGCGCCATCTTGTGATTCCCACGAAGCCTGTGGGATCTTGAAACGTGTGTTTTCTTAAAGTCAAAATGGGATTTTAACTCACGGAGGGACTGTGTGTGATCAGGTGTCAGAGCGTCCTGTTTCTCAGATCTACGACGGAGGTGATCTGCTGGGCTTTGTGTTTGGCCGCAGTGTTCTGTCATGATGGGTGTCACAGAGAGTAAGCCCAAGATGCAGAACACACACACGGAGGCACTGGTAAAAGTCCAAAGAGTTTATTTAAGGCACAAGCACAATGAAATGAACAGGTACAGTTCAGTCCGGGGGGGGCTGGTTCACTGGGGTCCGAGCAGGGAAATGGAGATGGTTGGTTTCAGAGTTCATGAGGGGCTAAGCCTCTAGCTGTTAGCTTAGCAAAGCTAACTAAGATCTGAGCTTCCAGCTCAACTCAGAGAACAACAGGGAAGACACGGGAAATCCACATGGGAACCTCTAGGGAAACTCCACATAGGGGTCGTCAGGTTTCAACCACGTAGGAATCTTTGGGAGGATCTGAGCTTCCAGCTCAACTCAGAGAACAACAGGGAAGACACGGGAAATCCACATGGGAACCTCTAGGGAAACTCCACATAGGGGTCGTCAGGTTTCAACCATGTGGGAATCTTCGGGTTGGCTCACCAGGGCAGCTTAGCAGGTTAGGTTTTCCAAGAGCTTCAGGCTTGAGACTGGTTTCCTGTGATGCAGCTCTCCCAGAGCTGCAGACCGGAGACAGGTTGCCAGGGAGACAGCTCTACCAGAGCTTCACGAAGGGACAGGAGGTTAAGCTCTTCCAGAGCTTCACGAGGAGACAGGAGGTTAAGCTCATCCAGAGCTTTCACGAAGAGGCAGGAGGTTAAGCTCATCCAGAGCTTTCACGAAGAGACAGGATCCCTGTGAGGCAGAGATAAGAGATGTTAGAATCTGGTCTCGACCTAGGAACAACCAAGACTCAGTCAATAGCAGAAGGTTCGGGAAGCTAACCAACTAAGATCAACACTGCGGCGTGGAATCAAGGTCTGAAGTCAGCTTATATACTGTGGTCCTCCTAATTAGTAGATCAGCCACAGGTGTGTGGGAGGTTCAGCTCAGGAGGACCCACGGCGCACTCTGCTGGAGGCAGAGGGTAATCTCCAGAACCTTGGGACTCCAGCCCTAAGGGAAAGACAAAGAAAGCAGAAGAGGATCCTCGGCGCCCTCTGGTGGGCAAGCCTGAGGATCCCAACAAAAATCATCTTTGGTATTTACGTCTTTGGACTTTTAATAAAAAAAAACATTTTCATTCAGCCTCGACCACCTGTTTGGCATCATTTGTATAACTGCTGAACTGCAGTCAGAGGCTGCAAAACGACAGCAGCCAGTAACCCCAAGGCCACATTTTAGACAGCCCTAAGAAATAATAAACAATGGAACTATATGCAAATGATTCAGCTTTACTATCAGAGGCAAAATAGACTGAATATAAAAAGAATAATAATTTAAAATCTTTCATCTCAACCAGTTTGGAATGCTGAAAAATAAGGTGGAAGGAGTTAATTGAATTAATCATTATTAGTCAATTATTTAAATATCCGGAATCTAATTTAGTAATCAATTAATAACTGACTGGAGTATAGAGAAAGCAACTTACTCAGAGTGGTAATAATGCCAAAATTGTTTAAAAAAAAATTGTCAAAATGCTTTATCCGGAACTAGTTTTGGCATCACCAGCTTTAAATTTTGCATAAAATCTTTAAGGAAACATTTTCTATCTAATTGATTACTTAATCGACAGATTAATCGATTACCAAATTCATAGTTTGCTGCAGCCCTAGTTAAAACAACTAACATTCCACCTCTTTTACCCTAAAACTTGTCTGTGTCTGGAAAATCCACCAAATAATGGAGCTAAAGTGTAAATGGTGCACAAGTGGGCACTGCTTACACATTCTCAGCGCACAAGAAAATGTATGTAGCACAGAAAATGAAATCCAAAAAGAACTTTAAATCAATTAGACCAATAAAAAAAAAATACTGAATCATTTTGAATTTTGAACAGGAAGAAGAATATGTCCAGAAGGACAAGTCAATATCTCGTTGAGAATTTGTGCCACATTTCAAACATCCAGTGCTGGTAGTGAAAAGATTTATTTAAAAAAAAATCATATCAAAACAGCCTCAAGAAAGCGTCTTGAGGCTGTGATAAATTTGGAAAACCATTAGAGAAGGACAGAACTGGAAAAATAGATAAAATATGAGTCCGATTTGTTGAAATTCTTGTGACATTTATTAAGATTTCTTATTACGGAATACTTTTAATAGTATATAATTAGAGTTAAAAAGTGTAATTAAATAAGGGCTGAAACAATAAATGCAGAGACTAGTGATGAATGATGAGCCTTTAGCTGACAGAGCAACGTATTTAGAGCAGCAATTATACAAAAATTCTAAAAAAAAAAAGGACAATTTTTTTAATTAAGATTTAAAAAAATAAAATAAATTTCGTCTGTCAATATGCTCAACCAGAAGTCCTAAAGTGGAAAAGTTTTTGTTTCATCTGGTTTAATTTCGTAAAAAGTCTTCCTTAAGGAACCTTTGGCTATCCCATTATTAATCAATTAATCGAAAAATTAATTAATTTGCAAAATAATTGTAAGTTGCAGCCCAAATTAAATAATTTACATAGTTTTGGGAATTTATACTTTTATCACAAGCTTCAGGACACATTTAATTGTGCAAAATGTGCATTTTTTTAATGCGAACAAAAACTTAAGTCTGCAAGGTATAACATCTAATTTCTTCCAGAACAGGACCCTCACATACTACACATCTCATGAACAAAACTTTTCTGTTGTTTTTTTTTTCATTACAGGTTTGCAAAATCACTTAAATTAAAAGTAAACTAATTCAAACTGCTGCTTTAATTTCTTTTTCTTTTCATAAACCTTGTAACTTGCTATGATCCTGGGTTAATAACAAGTGTTGTGGTTTAAGCATGCACATCTGATGTTGCTCACAGTTAATCTCAGTGTACTCAGCAGGCTTGTATCTATGCTTAGAAACTCTAATTGACCATTTTCTATTAAAAGCATGGTCAAATGTTTAACGCAATCATAGCAGGAGATGTTTGCTGCCAACAAAAGGCATTTCAATCTGAAAAACTCATACAGAGAGAAAAGATAATTAGAAGAATTTATTGATAAGAAAGTATAGTCTTTGGCGCTCAGACCTCGGCAGGAACATTCATGCTGAATTATGCTTTAACATGCATGAGTAGATGAATGTGAATAGGGATGTTCCCCCCCGGCCTGAAACTGGTGGTGGTTTAATCCGAGCTGGTTGACAAGAAGATCTGCTGGGCAGAATTGTGGGACTAGAAGACTGAGGGAGCTGACGCCGGGGCTTCACTCAGACTCGGGATATAGAGGTCCTGCTTGGGGATGCAGGTACCGTGAACTGTCCATGATGAGCAAGCATGAAGCGACAGTGGAGAGGAAAAACTCCCCTTTGGGAAGAAACCTCTGGCAGAACCAGGCTCAACATGGTGGTCTTCTGCCGGACCAATGCGATGAGACGAGGGATGGTGACAACTGGGATTAATACTCTCTGATGAGGTTGAGGTGGAGTCGTGTCATGAAGGACGATTCAGCTGCGATGGCGTAGAAGGGGATGGAGGTGGGTGAATTGTCGTCTGAATCGAAATCCGACATTGCGATTGCAGGATAGCGGCTGGGGTGAGATTTGAGGGAGTTTATAAAGTGGAAGCAGGACGCGGATTGGACTTCGTGGTGGAGTAGTTCGAAGCTGATTGGCTCGCTTCAGAGACGGATCGGCTTCTGATTGATGGAGGTAAGTCAGTTTCTTCAATTGAACTTCCGCTAGAGCTTCATTTGACTTCATCTGCTACTGATTAAATATTAGTTTGTGCATGTTTGGATATTTTTAAATATGAATGTTGGATTTATAAATAGAATTTATAAATAGAATCGGTTATTTATGTAAAACAAAGTCAGTTAATAATCACTATTAAAGCTGAAGTCTGTAAGTTTTTAAAAATCACTTTTTTGTCATATTGGCTAAAACTGTCCCTATGCCCAGACAGCAGTACATGTGATATGTAACCTGTGAAAAAAACTGCTTCAATTGGTCCCGCATACTGCCTGTATTTCAATCTGGAAAGAATAATTCGGGACGAGTCAAAACAACCAATCACAGCCAGAGGAGCGTCTGATGGAGTGTCAATCACAGCTCACACACGCTGAATCCCGCCCCCCCCCCCCCCCCCCCCCCCCGCCCCCCCCTTCTGGTCGCATGCGGTAGCCGCGCAGATGCTGTGAGAGGGGTGGAGCTTGGAGGTGGGGCATGAGTGAAGCAGAGAGGGTGGGGGAGTGGCGTGAAACCTGTTTTTCTTCAAATTTTCAGTCGAAGTCTGCTCTCTCCTCAATGTTACAGACTGCAGCTTTAAGGTAAAAACAAGTGTCATTAAATGAGGAGCTTCTTAAATTGTTAAACAGGTAAGCTGCCATCTTTGCTTCACTGATTAAAAGATGCATAAGTCGGGCCTTTTTGCTTATTTTTCCTATTTTGGCAAACTCCTCCAATAAGTTTAAATGTTTAAATGTAGGGATATATAAAAATTCCACGCCCAGTCAAAACGTAGGCAACCAGTTGTTGTTTAGAGCCATTAACAAAGTTATTGGTTTTGTAATCATGCCACCCCATAAAACCCTTTTTATTGAGATTTTTTACAATTAGAAAGATATTGTTTTTAACATTAATACTGGTGGGAAAAACAGCATAACCTCTCACTGAATTTCAAAACTTTTGAATTAAAAAAGATAAAATACAAGAATCTCTTGCAATTGAAAAATAAAGGGTAGGGGTTTCTCTTGTGATTAGATAAAAACTAAAAGCAGTCATGCATCTTGACTTACAGCTCAGCTCCATTACTTGTTTTTGCACATAAATAAATACACGTCAGCAATGTGTTAAGCCAATTTTCTTAAAAGATGAGAGCCGCCCAACAGCTGCTATAACTGTTTGGGTGGGATGGTGCCCAGTGGAAATTCAGCTTATCAGCTGTTATGGCTTTTTGGTATGAATCATTTCAGCTCTGTAGCTCCACCCCATGGTTTACCCAAAGGATTTTCCATGCATCTCCTTTTATAGCTTCTGCTGAAAGGATGTGGACTGAAATTGTGGCTCGGTGTTGTTTTCATCACATCTTTGCTCACAGTTCACCCAGAAGGACAAATCAAAATGTTTGTTACATTATGTAAAATTCTCTGAATATTCCACCACAAAGAGAGGGGAAAATATTATTCAGGGAATGAGCTGGGATTCAAAAAGGGGGAAAGAAAATTGAATGACAAAAAAGAGCAGACGAATACCACAGCTATCCTGTTCCAGGATGAGAAGAAATCTGCCATTAGCATAGGCCACAGACTCTGACTCAGGCTGTCCAGACAGCAGGAAGCCATCAAAGGGGTTTTTACTGAATGACTCAAACACTTTACCACCAACTTGCTAGCCTGCGTACTCTTTTCTCCTTTTTATTTTGTGATTCGACTCACAGGAGGTGAATAAAACAAGCTGACCCAACTCAAGTAAAAAAAAAAACTTGTGAAAATCCGGTTAGGATTTAGGAATAAAGAAAATAGAAGCTATAGCTGCAGTAAACTGATGCATCAAAACCTTGACCAGCTCTCAGGGATGTTACAGGCATTAACTTATAATGGTGCCATTTAAAGCCCATTATGTCTGAGAGAGAAAAGTCGCTGAAAGACTGCGTGGCAGCCTGAATGTGTGGCTTCCTTTTAGAGACTAGCTGTCAGCACATGAGTCATAATCACCCATGTATTTCATTTTGTCACAATGTCAGGGACTATTAAACTTCATTTTGAGGTCAAAGAAAAGATAAATGATTTTTTGGGGGGGAGTTTGTACAGATCATTAAGATTTAGTAATGCTGTGGTGCCATCATAGTCTTTAGGGAAATTTCAGTGAGGGTGAGGGTTCTCCAACAGTTTGGCATCTGTACTTATCTTTAGTCCGGTCCTTATTTTCAATACAAACCTAATGAATATGGCTACCCCTCTGGGAAGTGCCATATGGGTAGCTTCAGAAACCATTGACCCTTTGAAGACAGACATTTCTAACCGCAAAACGAGCTCTTCAAACTGGCACAAAAATTTAACGAGCGCTCAAAATGACTGGCCTCCCTTTACTCAGGTCAGTTAATATACTGTATGACTTAGTCAAATTATGCTTAAGATCATCAAACTGAGGAAGAGCTCCATAAACTTCAAAGTAGTATTAAATCTGAGAAGCTGCATAAAAAAGTAAAGGTACCTTTGTTAAATAATGTTGGATGTTAATGATTTATTAACAAATGGATTATTTTTAATTGTGTCTTTCATAGTGATAGCTCTTACTCCAGTTGGGTGGTCAGAAACTAAAGTATTAGATTATTTGGATTTATAGAAATTGCGTTTTCCTTCATTTTTGCCTTCCACAAATCTAGTTGGAGAATCACCGCTGCAAGGCCGATTTATGCTTCTGACGCATAGCCTCTGCATCCGTCAAATTTGTCTCTGTGTGCGACCACGCCCCCCTGCGCAGAGGTTCTGCAACCGTCGTTGTGCACCTTTAAAAAAATCCCGACTATGCGTCGGACGATCGCAAACCAGCGCAGACACAAAGCAGCTGTTATTGGTCCTTGGTATGCCTTTCCGACTGTCTGTGTGGTCGTCCTTCTCGATTCGACGACGAAAGGTTAAAGTGGAACGCCGTTTTTTTTTACATTGGGCCCTTGATTTTACCTTATTACATCATGTTCTACTCACTCATATGAGTTTTGTGTCATTTGGAGCTGTTCTGAAGATATTCCGTTAGGTTATATCCAAGTAACGTCTTCCTATGGGCAACGACTTGAAGGCACAAACTAAACTGTTCATAATGTATTCTTTATGGACCGCCAGCATTCATACCATGTGGGCGAATCACTGTCCCCAAGACATCCTCTGTTATATTTTTAATATTTATATTTTTTTTAAACAAAGCGGAGTGTGTATGACATCATCCGCGCTTATCATTTATTGAACAGTATGTAATAATTTTATATTTAAAATACTTTCAGAAGTTTGTACTCTGAATGTGACCAGACCTTTCCTATAATAATAGAAGGAATTGATCAACTGTAAAACTAAAAAGCTGGACATCTACCATCACTAATCAGCTTAAACAATAAAAACACTGTTTTTAAAGGGAGTAATAAAGGTGTTATAATTAATCTATATGGAACTGAAAGTAAAGAGTAAAGCCTGTTGTGTATTCCACGTTGGACTGAATGTGTAGAGCCATTTTTACAGGGTGATACAGATTAATGTCCCCAGACCTTTTAGAGTAATGAGAACAGCAGGTTGACAAACCCTCCTGGGTTCCTTTTACCAGGGTTAAACAAATGCTTGGGCTTTAAATCATTGGGCTTTCAGTGGAAAAAGGACTATGGTTTAAATTTCTTTCCAGATTAACTAAACTCAAAAGTATGGCCACTATTCATCCTTTCTAATCTAATAACTCTTAATGAAAGCCAACTGCCTCCAGACGTCACAAAAAGGTAAAGAGCCTATTAATAACAAACTTTTTAACAAACCATTGAAGATAGAAACCGAACAAAATAAATCAAACCTCTGAAATGTGTGAGTAGTGGGAGGGCGGGGCTTAATTTCGGTTTTGTTTTGACTACCTTCAAAGGGACAGCGTGTAACAGATTTGGCTTTTTATGAGCAAAAATCCAGTATTGCTAAATAAATACATGTTCTGCGAAAGTCAAATAACATTAAATTAAAAATGAATTTTATTCATTTTAATATTATTCTATATAAAACATAAACCAACAGGTAAGTGTATCGTTCTTTCAGATCAAATCTTTTATTTAGGCTGATTTGACAAGAGTGATGGAGGTTAATGTGTCCACTCCATTTAGAAAAAAAATTTTACTTTAGGGCTTCTGTAGTAGGTCTCACAGGCTTGACAGGAAGGCACTAGTATGTCAATTGTAATTTATTTATTGCACCAATGCCCCTTTAAAATCAATAAGTCAGTCTAACAAAAGCATGTTATTGAAAAAGCCAGCAAAGTTAGCAAAGGTGGGATGGTCCTTTGTTACATACTTGGAGGAAGAGGCTCAAACTTCAACTTAAATCCCAATGGTTTTTCATATTTATGTGATATATTACTACAAGTTATAATTTGCATCCGGGTCAATCAGTCCATGTAATGAACTGGTCTTTTCCTTAGATAGAAAAATTTGAATCAATTTGACTGGATGATCTGGTGTAAAGTGCTTTGAGATGACATGTGTTGTGAATTGGCGCTATATAAATAAATAAATAAAACTACATTCATTATAATAAATGTTTTTTATGATAGTCAAAAACTACAATGTTTCTTGCAAATTTATTTTTGCATGGGCAACCAGACTAGTTCACACTATGTGGGCGGCATATCAGTCTGGAAAGGAGTGAATAGAGCCCAGTTTCAAATGTACGACGGAGTATTAGGGCCATACATGAAGAGAAAAAATATTTTTGCCATGACGAGATTAAACTCGACATGTCAACTTTAAAGTCGACATGTCGACATTAAACTCAACATTTTGAGAATAAAGTTAAAATGTCATGTTGAGTTTAATCTCGCCCTGTCGACTTTAAACTCGCCATTTCGAGAATAAAGTTGAAATGTCATGTTCAGTTTAATCTCGACGTGTCGACAATAAAGTTTAAATTAGTTCAAGAGAGCCAACCGCTGCACAGGATACATGCACAGAATCCTATACAGTTGCAGCACGTCAAAGACTACCTTCACTCTTAAAACGCAGACTGCAGCTGTGGAGCGCGGTTGCTCTTTTCTCCAAACTTTGGAATGTCGAGATTAAAGTCGCCACGATATATCAACTTTATTCTCGAAATGGCGAGTTTAAAGTCGACACGTCGAGATTAAACTCAACATGACATTTCAACTTTATTCTCAAAATGTTGAGTTTAATGTCGACATGTCGACTTTAAAGTCGACATGTCGAGTTTAATCTCGTCATGGCAAAAATATTTTTTCTCTTCATGTGTGGCCCTAATACTCCGTCGTACAAATGCATGACAGCAAGAGTCAGCAGAAAAAGTTTAAAACTTATCAGATAGCTACGGATGTGACGCAAAAAATAAAATAAAAAAATAAATAAAAGCTCTTGAAGCAGCTTGTCATTGAAATTTCAACATTTTAAACAGTTCTTATGTACATAATAAAGGACATTAATAAAACATCACCCCACCGCGGATGCATTTTTGACTGTTGTGGTTACAGAAAAGCACAGATGCATTATGGGCCTGCTCACCCCGCTTGTTTTAGAACAGCATTTTTTTTTTTTTTTCCAATTTTCTGATTCTCCCCTTGTGCCCTGCCACCCCACTTTGAAAACCACTTGACTAGAAGATAAGAAACATTCACTTAAACTGACAGGCTGCACAGGAAGAGCATTATTCCAAGAAGCAGGCAGTAGGACAATGGAAATGCAAGAGGAGCTGAAGGAGCTGCAGCAGCCCCATGCTCAGGTGGGAGAATCTGATAACAGATCTCTTAGTTGTGCAATCTGGAAGAGAAGAAAACTATTGTTCAAAGGAAGCTATATAGAGTCATGTTTACTTCAAGCCATGCAGAGGACACAATAAAATGTGAAGGAAGGTTAGATTCAACTTATGGGCTGATCTACAAACCATTATGTGTTAAGGATGCATCTCTTCAAAAGATACAGGGAAGTTGGTCATAGCAAAGGGGAAGATGGATGAAGATATAGGCGAAATTTATTACGCTCTTTTTCTTTCCTCCTTTCTTTTCTTTCTTTCTTTGTTTCTTCCTTCCTTCTTCTTTTGTTCTTTTCACCAACTTCCATTACTGGTTTGTTGCTTTAAAAACCCCATTACAGTATTAGAGCTCCAAGATAAATTAGTATTTAGTGCACTGGTAGTTGTTATGAAAAGTATGATAACCACAGAGCTGGATGAAGAAATGTTTAAGTATATGATCTGTATATACATATTAACCTGGTGTTAAGTCAAAAGTTCTCTTTCCTAATTCAAAGAGAATCATAAAGTGAAAAATAAATAGTCTTTTCGCTTTTAAAAGTTGAGTTAAAAAGTGACAGTTCAATAACCTTCTCTCCAATAGATACTCTTATATAAAGAAAATAATTAGTTATTACTGAACCCGTGGATTAGTTTATTTTCACGTATTAATTTGACCTTTTTTATCAATCAATATTCCATATTGAAAACCTATCTGCAAGATGTGCAGCATAACACCAACTAATCAATGTTCTGTGATAATGAAGTAAGTTCCTGATTCAAACCGATTGTTTTATGTCCTGACTGCAAAAAAGTAATGCACATCAAATTACATGAAGTGAAGGCCAAAGCAGAATAGGGAATATAAAATAAATTCATGAATTTGCTTAAAGCAGTTGTAAATACTGAGACTAAATTCCTACTTCCAAAGGTGACCCCTGTTACCATCCCTACCCACCCCCACCAACCCCGTGCTTTGGTCGCTAATTTATTCTGTGGTGGAAATGGAAATCCCACAGAGAAATGGAAAAGTGCGTTAAAAAGGCAATGCATCATCATTTTTCTCTGATTACGTGCATCTAACATAACAAGTCTGTGTTTCCCATGTAAACACTCTTCACTCCAACACAAGGTGGTATTTTTATACTTCTCATGTTTTCGGGGGGTTCTAAATATGATCAAATACAAATAAACAACAGCAATCGGCCCTGGATCCAAGAAGACAGTCTTGAAGTGTTTTAAATAAGTAGAAACATGTTTTTTTTGTGCAAGATTGATAACTGCTAACACAGCACATTGGCTTTAGGGATAAATCACATGAGTTTAAGTAATACATGTTACAGCTAATAGAGGAAATGTTGCATTTTTTGGTAGATTATTTTTGGCCACTTGCTGCATCAGATGTAAAGGGATTGTATGACAGAGGAATGACATTATTAGTGATAGTCTGCAAAAAGTGTGGTTCAACCTGAAGAATAGAATAGAATAGAATAGAATAGAATAGAATAGAATAGAATAGAATAGAATAGAATAGAATAGAAAACCCATTATTGTCTATGTTAAAAGAAAGCTCTGTGTTTATTCCTTGAATCTTTCGCTCTCCGGTTCTTTTTCCTGAAAAGAGATCACTCGGAACGAACTCTTTAAATAACACCTACTAACGTATATGTATTAAATAACTATGAGACATGACAAGAGATTTTGATAGAAATTGTGATCTTACTCAGATCAGAGAAGTTGCTTAGAGTTACAGAAAGCAGCTTATCGTGAAGTGGCCCCAATTACCAGTTAAAGAAGCATTTTATACATTTATGTCTGCCACATCATCACATTTTACATCACACGTTTGCAGATGAGGAGACATCCATGGCTCCAGCCTTATCAAGATATTACATTACGGTATGTTCTTAGCTGAAAGACACCGCTCTCATTCCATTCTCAAATCATTGCTACGTACAGAATGAAGATTATAACTGGACCAGACCTAGGAACTGGCCTAATTAGATAAACTACTGGGGAAAACATCAGTTCTGACACACAGCAGGCAGCTAATATTAAGGTGTAATAAACTCACACATCTTAGAATGGGGAAATTCTGGTGTTTACAGTAGTACAAAGATAACAGAAAAAATGGTCACACAAATGTGGACCTTAGAAAAATTTATAAGAATAATTTAATAGTGAAGAGATAAAAGATAAACAATAAAATACTGTAGTGTAAAGTTGTTTATTAATATAAATACTGTGCACCTGAAGAATAAATAAACAATATACAGCTATGGACATTTTTACAATAATGGATATTTGAAAACATCTGAGATGTGCAAAATGACAGCAGCATGTAACTGACTCAAGCCGGACATACACTGTGCGATATTTTCAATCCCTGCAAGCAGCTACAGCTCAAACTGTACGACGAAAGTGCAGAGTTTACAAGTTCACAGCTCACAATGCGTGTCCTCCCACTGTTCGGCCTGTCAAACATGTTTGATTTTCTCCCAACCTTATCATTCCTGATTGGGAGGTGGTCGCCCCTCGTTACCCCTTGTAAACTACACAACGCATTACACATGATCAGGCTGAAAGTCAGCCCGATCCAAACACTGCTAAAAATCGGCCCTGAAAAGGACAAAAAAATCATACAGTGTATACCCGGTCAGACCAGCACACCCAAAGTCAATACCGGTTTATCCCTTTAGTTTATCCCTGTTTATCCTTTTATTGTATCCCTTTAGTTCATCTCTTTAGTTTTGTACGAAAAATAAACTTTAAACTACCTCAACAGGCATGTATCCCTTTAGTCATGTACAAAAAAACAATTTAATGACTTACTTTTTGGTGTTTTTTGAAGCGTATGGCGATGTCACCTTAAATAATTTGACTATGCGTATATTGCTGGTCTGACTCGGTATGCTCATATGACAGAACACTGGCTTAAGGTAGAAACTGAGCAAAATCAGCATGAATGTAACAACTTATTGAGGTTGTTGGGAACAGTGATGGTTATTGAGTCTTCCAGCTGCTGGGAGGAAGGATCTGTGATAACGCTCCCTGGTGCATTTAGGGTGCAGCAGTCTGTCACTGAAGGAGATCTGCAAAAGCTTCATGCATGGGGTGGGAAACATTCTCCAACAGAGATGTTCATTTAATTAAGATCCTTTTTTGTTTTCCATTGATTAAATTTCTGTTTTTTTTTTTCATCTTCTGCACTCCCTAAAGAAAGGAAGGGGTAGCAGCAATTATTTGTCTTTCTGCTCTAGTGTTTACTGGATGTCTAATTTCTTTTTCTTTTTTTAAATAGATCTCTGAGGTATTAGATATCTTTAGCATATGGCTAATAGTGTTTTTTCACATATGAAACATTACTTACATAAATTTTACTACTTACTTTTACTTCTTAATATCATCCCACTCCATCTTTGTTTTAAATAAGCAGATTCGGTGCTGTTGTTTTCTACTTTCTGACTCTTTTTTTTTTTTTTTTTTTTTTAAGAAAATCTTGTTTTAAAAGATAAATTGTTTTGTTTTCCAATGCATTGTGAAGTTTTTGGGGTGGCTGCCTGCTTGTTTTATCCTTACAGCTAATAAGCTGCATCTATTCAGCAGTAAAGTGTGGTTTAAGTGAGAAAGCCAACCAGGCTTTGGAGGAGCGCTACTGAGCTGCTTTTATAGCAAGCTCTACCTTTCTGGAAGTTTACACAGAAGCAGCTGTTGCTGCTGTTTAACTTCCCAAATACCCAACATTGGTGACTTTCTAATGTCAGAGAACAGTAGATGAACTCCTTGGTTCTTCCATTTGAGTGCTTTCTATGTTGGAAAGTTAAAACTCACTGACCGTCCAGCCTTGGTGACTCTCCTCTCTGTCCAGACGGTCTTATTTTCCAGGGCAGGTCATTCCTCTCACAACAAAAACCCGGTTGAAACGCAGCCGCTGCGCTTTAATTAGTCAGTGGAAAATAAACGGGGACTTTCTCCTGCACTGTTAAGGTTGTTTCATTGATTTGGGGGCTTCTCTGGGAAGAAACCACTCCTTGCTGCTTTGTCCTGCGGTGATGTCATGCGTAGAATCCGCTGTACCGACCCTCCTCTGAGCAGTTTAACTGTTTACAGCCTGGCTGATCTGCAGATACACTTCATGCTGGATTTGAGTTATATACAGGTGCTGGTCATAAAATTAGAATATCATGAAAAAGTAGATTGATTTCAGTAATTCCATTTAAAAAGTGAAACTTGTATATTATATTCATACATTACATACAAACTCATATATTTCAGATGTTTATTTTGTTTAATTTTGATGATTACAAATGACAACAAATGAAAATCTCAAATTCATCATATCAGAAAATTAGAATATTGTGAAAAGGTTCAAAATTGATGGCCCCTGGTGCCACACTCTAATCAGCTAATTAACTCAAACCACCTGCAAAAGCCTTTAAATGGTCTTTCAGTCTAGTTCTATAGGCTACACAATCATGGGGAAGACTGCTGACTTGACAGTTGTCCAAAAGACGACCATCGACACCTTGCACAAGGAGGGCAAGACACAAAAGGTCATCGCTAAAGAGGCTGGCTGTTCACAGAGCTCAGTGTCCAAGCACATTAATAGAGAGGCGAAGGGAAGGAAAAGATGTGGTCGAAAAAAGTGTACAAGCAAGAGAGATAACCGCACCCTGGAGAGGATTGTGAAACAAAACCCATTCAAAAATGTGGGGGAGATTCACAAAGAGTGGACTGCAGCTGGAGTGAGTGCTTCAAGAACCACCACACACAGACGTATGAAAGACATGGGTTTCTGCTGTCGCATTCCTTGTGTCAAGCCACTCTTGAACCACAGACAGCGTCAGAAGCGTCTTGCCTGGGCTAAAGAGAAACAGGACTGGACTGCTGGTGAGTGGTCCAAAGTCATGTTCTCTGATGAAAGTAAATTTTGCATTTCCTTTGGAAATCAAGGTCCCAGAGTCTGGAGGAAAAGAAGAGAGGCACTTCATCCACGTTGCTTGAAGTCCAGTGTAAAGTTTCCACAGTCAGTGATGGTTTGGGGTGCCATGTCATCTGCTGGTGTTGGTCCATTGTGTTTTCTGAGGTCCAGGGTCAACGCAGCCACATACCAGGAAGTTTTAGAGCATTTCATGCTTCCTGCAGCTGACCAACTTTTTGGAGATGCAGATTTCATTTTCCAACAGGACTTGGCACCTGCACACAGTGCCAAAGCTACCAGTACCTGGTTGAAGGACCATGGTATCCCTGTTCTTAATTGGCCAGCAAACTCTCCTGACCTTAACCCCATAGAAAATCTATGGGGTATTGTGAAGAAGAAGATGCAATACACCAGACCCAACAATTCAGAAGAGCTAAAAGCCACTATTAGAGCAACCTGGGCTATCATAACACCTGAGCAGTGCCACAGACTGATCGACTCCATGCCACGCCGCATTGCTGCAGTAATACAGGCCAAAGGAGGCCCAACTAATTACTGAGTGCTGTACATGCTCATACTTTTCATGTTCATACTTTTCAGTTGGCCAACATTTCTATAAATCCTTTGTTTTTATTGGTCTTCAGTAATATTCTAATTTTCTAATATGATGAATTTGAGATTTTCATTTGTTGTCATTTGTAATCATCAAAATTAAACAAAATAAACATCTGAAATATATGAGTTTGTATGTAATGTATGAATATAATATACAAGTTTCACTTTTTAAATGGAATTACTGAAATCAATCTATTTTTTCATGATATTCTAATTTTATGACCAGCACCTATAT
The DNA here is from genome assembly GCF_016077235.1 of Cyprinodon tularosa. Taxonomy (NCBI): domain Eukaryota; kingdom Metazoa; phylum Chordata; class Actinopteri; order Cyprinodontiformes; family Cyprinodontidae; genus Cyprinodon; species Cyprinodon tularosa. Next base: position 1,324,622 of record NW_024038977.1, on the reverse strand, counting down.
ATATATATATATATATATATATATATATATATTGCTATTTCTAAATGAAAAGCCATGCAACACCGGAAATAGAGATACAATTCATGTTGAATTTTATTTATATTTTGGATTTTAAATATATTTTAAAAATTTATTGTATAAATATATATATGTGTATGTATACATACGCTAAGACTTGGAGAGATTTATTTTGTCATTTTGTTTACAAAAGCGTAAACAAAAAGAAATGTATATATATACGTATATACTTTTTTTTTTTTTTTTTGCAAAAGGAAAGCCATGCTACACCAGAAAACAGCCCCCAATTCAAGAATAGTTATTACACTGATCACCACTGTTTTATGTTGTTTAAGAATTTTAGCGTTTTTTCTTTTTTTGTTGTTGTTTTTTTCTTTTTTTGGGGGGGCGGGGGGTTTATTTAGTTTCTTTTATATGACGCCATTTCACAACACATGTCATCTCAAGGCACTCGAATGCAATCCCTCTCACTAAGCATGCTTGTAGCAACAGTGGAGAGGAAAAACTCCCTTTTAAAAGTAAAAAAACCTCCAGCAGAACCAGGCCAGTGTGAGCGGCCATCTGCCGAGGCCGACTGGGGTTCAAGGAGACAGAAGCAGAGATACAAAAGGTAACTGTAAAAGGCGGCCCCGTCCAGGAAACACACAGTCAGGCAGACAAACTCTGAGCCAGCTCCCATGTCAGAGTATGAAGAGAGCACATCCAGCCAGTCACAGTCAGAGAAACAGGACTACACTGGAAAACTAGGCCGATCTCCAAAATCTATAAACCCGTTCCTACTCGTTCTCCCATCATACATTCAACCATTTCCCAGTTTAAATCTTTCACTTCAAGGTATTTTTCTGCAGCTTTAACTATTAATTTTAGATTTTTTTTTTTTTTCAGTTTTCTTTGTCGTCTCATCACTACAATTGATTATCTCCCCCATAAAAAGTAGAAAATCCTTCTTTTTTGGGGAATTCCTCCAGAGGTTTTGAACTTTTTATTTGGGCCACTGTTGGTTTGGGTCGTTCTGACTGGGGTGGGATTCTTCTTGCAGCTTCAGCATAATTTATTCCAAGCTCTAATTTCACTTTTCTAATCTCTTCAGATCTTTTGCTCACTTCCCTACCGCAATAGGCAGCAGTATGTTCTCCGACACAGTTACACTTCTTCTTTCCCACACTTTCCATATTCATGTTTTCCATCACACATTCCACATAGTTGTTTTCCCTTACATACTGCTGCTATATGTCCAAATTTTATCCAATCAGAGACTTCTCGTTCTTCTTCTTCTTTTTCACAACTGTGGGGTTTTAATACTGTTTTGTACACGAGTTCTGATTTGGGAGAGCTAAAATATAACAAGCTGCTAATGTAATAATGTAATGTTGACCTGAGTTTTTAACTGTTTTTTTTGTTAAATTATTGTTCAATAAATATTTTGTTAAAAATCTAAAAATCTTCTTCTTCAGAACAGGGAGGATTATATTCAGTTGTGGGGTTTTAACACATTTTAACAACATTACATGTACTGTGTTAGATGGTAGAGAACTACAATTTAACAAGCTCCTCATTTAATGATTTTATCTGACACTTGTTTTACCTTAATAGTGATTTTTAACTGACACTTGTTTTTCGTCAATTGTTATAAGCTAGAATTGTGTAAATAAAAGAGTTTTTAAAAGACTTCTTCTTCCTCTTGTTCTTCTTCTTCTTGTGAGGTTTTATGGCGGTTGGCAAACTAGTTAAAAGTGCATTACTGCCACCAACTGGTAAGGAGTTAAACAAGGAAACAGGAATCAAGACTCACCCCCAGAAAAAATGTAATTAAATTTAAAAAAAATTTAAAAAACATAATATTTTTCCGAACTGTTTAACTTACCCCAACATAATAAATACTTAATCACATTCGCCCTCATAATTTCGAATTTATCCAATCAGAGTCTCGTTCACGTAGAGGAAGTTGCGTCAATCACGTGACAGGAACCAGGAAGTAAGAGTCTGTCAACAATAAAACGGTGAGTATGCATTGTTTCGCTGTAGTTCACTGTAAACGACTGTGTATGCGCTTTGTATTTTGCTATTTCAACACAGCTGTAAACAAAACATCACCAAGTGAAACCTTTAGTATTTAATTTGCTAGATTGTTTCTTTTAATAGCTGCTTAGCAGCAGCTAACAGTGGCTCAGCTGTTCTGCGAGCCAAACCTTCCCGTTATAAATCAAATTAGTAAATTAATCAAAAAGTCATGCAGAATGGCAACGTTTTACTTAAATCAAACGGACACCGACAGTAAAACATATATAATAGCCCGTATCTTTCTGTCTGCTAAACTGCGCAGTGTTTATGTGTTGTGTTATAGCTGCAAGGGATGACTTCTTCAGAATGGCACCTTTCGTTAAAGCTGGTGGATCAGCCCAAATCCACCTTCCACTTCCCAGAGATGATGCCTGGGGACGTCCCACCAGGAGGATACAGAGTGGCCACGTTAAAGCAGCTTGTTGCAGCTCAGCTTCCAGAACAAATCCCAGATCCTGAGCTAATAGGTCAGTCTGCTTTTTAAAATATACAGAGCTGTCAATTAACAAAGTACAAATACTTTATTACTGTACTTAAGTACTTTTTTTTTTAGGTATCTATACTTTACTCCGTTACTTATTTTTCTTCCCACTTCTGACTTCTATTTATTACATTTTAACACAAGTATCTGTACTTTCTATTCCTTAAAATTTTAAAACAAAAGTTACTCGTTACTCTTGGCTTCAGTTTAATGTTTATAAATATTTATTTCACGTCATGTGCTCCATCCAATGCAGATCATTGGCGCCATCCACATCTAGTGAAAACTAGTGTGATTAGATGAGTCATATAACGCAAACACTCATAGGTTAGCTAAAGGAAATCATCAGAAGCAAGAAGGTGTTCTTCAAACTGAAAACTTGAATTTTCTATGCCATGCTACAATGTTGGATTCAGAAAAAGATGCTGAAAGGTCGTACACAGGCAAGAGCGTGTCGGGAGATGGAGACCAACATTATCTCCCTCGTCCTTGGCCCTTTCTCACAGAATTTTTCAAAATAGTCAAAAAAATTGAGCTTTTAATTCATATAGTGGCATCTGGCTGTTTTTGTAAAGGTTACTTTATACTTTTATACTTTAAGTAGTTTTTGGAGCACATAGTTTTTCACTTTTACTTGAGTAAAGAGGTCAGGTTGATACTTCAACTTTTACCAGAGTGTTTTTAAACTGCAGTATCTATACTTCTGTTTAAGTAACAAATGTCTGTGCTTTTGACACCAATGAAAATAAATATGTTTTTAGGTTTCTATGCTGCTTAAGTATTTAAGATTTACTACGCAATTGCACGTGTAAATAATCCCAAAATGTTCTCCATGTGTTCAGAGCTTGTTCACTGTGGGCGTAGGCTGAAAGATGACCTTACACTGGATGCCTGTGGAGTTCAGCCAGGTTCCACTTTACATATTCTCAAGAAGACATGGCCTGAACCAGAGGGTAATCCAGGTGTGTGTATGCCACTTCAATAATGCATGCTGCTTAGACTGCATTGTAAATAACACAGGAGGTCTAATAATGAGTGTGTCTGTCCTCTCTTGCGTAGAGCCTGTGAACAGAGCCACAGCAGCCAGAGAGTTCAGGGTGTTTCATGCGGCTCTTCATTCACTCAACTCAGCGTATAGAGACTCAGTGAGTAGATTTAAACAAATGCATTACTTCTTTAGATAATGACATATTATTTCTATGCTTTTCACAATTCTTAGATTGATTTTCTTTTATAAAGTTAAAGAAAAATAATTAAAGTTTCTGAAAAGTTTTAATAATAATGGAGCTCTAAGATAAAGTTGTTTAGAAGTAAATAAGAGGTTTGTGTTGAGATTTTTTATTGACATTTGGAAGTTTAAACATTAAGAGAAAAAACGAAAAAGTAAAAAAAAAAAACTCTTGAATTACAGACATATGCAGACAAACAAACAAAAAATGTTTTTAGTTTGAAGTCTGACAAAGTCCAATCAATTTCAAAGTCCTCAGTTTTTCCCTTTACGATATAGGTTCGTCTATTTTTCTCTACGTTAGAGCAATGATTCTTTCACCTGCTAAAGTCTAAAGTCAATTAATTCAGAGGAAGTTAAGCTCTTCAGGTAGATACTAAACAGAAACCTCTATTCCCTACAGTGCTGGAAATGGTGCTTAATAACCATAATCAATATCTTTTAATTTTTGGACTGTTCCATAAACATTAAAATAATAAACGTCTACAATCAGAAAATTAAAAACAAATATCTTGAATACCAGGAGAACATTTATTCAGTTTCCCATGTGAAATATAAGTAAAAGTCTCGTTTAGCTCATTGTTGACTGAGAGAAGTGATCATCTGTCCGAACGGTAGGTCAACTGAGTTCCCTATAAAGTACAATATATAGTACCTGTTCTATATAGTGATTAAGGACATGTTCAGGCACAGTAAAGGGCAGATTATACTTCTGCAACCGCACACATCAAATGTTGCTTGGATTTGGTCGCGAACCAGTTTTGCTGGTATGCTTCTGCACTGACAGTCTGGAATTTCTATGGACACACAGCAGTTTTCCGCCAAAGAGCATGGGGGAGCCTATTCAAGCATTCAATAGGGTAAAGGTGTAGAGGAGAATCCTCCTTTACACCTTTAAGTTTACAATTACCATTTGTCATGTGGTCAGATGAGACCAAAACAGAACATTTCGGCCCTGATTCCTCTGATTGTGTTTGGAGGAGGAAGAATGATGAGTACCATCCTAAAAACACCATCCCTACTGCAAAGCATGGGCATGGTAGCATCATGCTTTAGGGGTATTTTTCTGCACATGGGACAGGGTGACTGCACTGTATTAAGGAGAGGATGACCGGGGCCATGTATTGGGGAACAACCTCCTTCCATCAGTTAGAGCACTGAAGATTGGTCGAGGCTTGGTGTTCCAACATGACAATAACCTGAAGCAAACAGTCAGGATAACTAAGGAGTGGCTCTCTAAGAGTCCATATCACGGTTCTGGCATGCCATAGCCAGTCAGCAGACCAGAAGAGAATCTTTGGAGGGAGCTCAAACGCTGTTTCTCAGCAACATCCCAGAAACCTGACTGATCTAGAGAAGATCTGTGTTGAGGAGTGGGCCCAAATCCCTCCTGCAGTGTGTGCAAACCTGGTGAAAAACTACAGGAAAGGTTTTACCTCTGGAATTGCAAACAAAAGCTACTGTGCCAAATATTAACATTAATTTTCTCAGGCATTCAAATACTTATTTGCAGCTGTATCATACAAATAAAAAGTTAAAATAAATCATACATTGTGATTTCTGCATTTTTTTTAGATTATGTCTCTCACAGTGGACATTCAATAAAAATTCTAGACCCCATTGACTTGCAAATAGCAGGGTGTACAAATACCTATTTTCCTCACTATCAACACAAGAAGGTTTGCTGAGGAGTGAAAATGTGCTGCTATGAATTGGGCCGACCAGTAACACCAAACCGGATTTGGGGTTTTAAGTTAAAAAACAAAATAAGAAAATTCCTGTTAATATTCCATCAAGGCAACGCCAGACGCAACCCTTCACCTAAACTGACGGAGCATTTCTCTAAGAAGCAGCTCAGAGGCCCATAGGGGCAGCACTCTGAGAAAGCTGCAGAAATCCACAACACATTTGGGTGAACCTGTTGACACAACAAGTCCTGCTATATGCCTTTATGCTAAAGTAACAGAAAAAAAAAAAAGGTTTTGTATGCAGTGCATCAAATTGATGAAATAAGATGTTTTGGTGTGGAAGCATATTGCCTTCATCAAAGAAAACAAATCAGACAGCTTATCTCATAATTACGAGATCAGAATCTCATAGCTATGAGATACTGATCTCGTAATTATGAGAAGAGATCTATTTTTAGATCTATATATTTGGTCATGATTACTTAAGCCAGTAATGTAGAATCTCTCAGAAAACTTGTCTTAATGATTGCTTCTTAAGAATTTCTGCATCTGTTCAACTTAACAGTTCTCTGTACCGAGGAGCTGATACACATACGAGCTCTGCTCCTGTTTTTCACTTCATCAATAAAGTACGCAGCTATAACCCTGGGATTAATACTTGTGGCTTAAGCAGCCATATGACCATACACGGAAATCCAACAGCTCCATTAATACAGATTCTGTATTGTTTTAGTTTTACATATGAATTGAAATGCTGCATGAAGTATGGACCTGGTCGTTTTAAACGATTCTGAAGCCTCGGCTGTTCTCCCTAAGGATCTAGGGTTTTTGAGCAGTTACTGGACAGTTCTTTGGGACACTACCAAGCCAGCTGGAATGCAATTCAGACGCATAGATTTATTTCCACAAAGTCTTCCGTGCTGGTCTAAATGCTGCTGCAGGAATAGTGCGACTTCCAGCAAGTCCAATTAGAGAGGGATTTTTCTCCTAAACAATTCAAAGGACTTAACCTACCTGCGCAGTAGAGGTGGGCGATACCGGGAATTTTTAATCGATACGATACCAAGTAAATACAGGCTCAGTATCGCCGATATCCATATGATAACGATACTTTTTAACATTTAAGCTTGATGCATCATGGGACTGCTGACCTTTAAGTGTTTCTGTGATTTTTATTTTATTATTACAATTGAATAATAATAGAATTAATATTGTTCTGTTCATAGTGTAGTTCATATATCTTTCAATCCTTATGTAATTTTTTTTTTATTGTGTGCATTTCTCTGTTGCTTTAATTCTATAAATTTCCACATTGTGGGATAAATAAAGATTTAGCCCTTTTAGATAACATATTTTAATGGGATAAATGTTCTGGAATCTTTTAATTACACTTTCTGAGTAGGCTTCAATAATATATGACATATATTATCTACTTTGAAAGTTCATATGAAGCTGTTATTCTCTAGAGGTCTGAAACGCCTCTGTCAGTGACATCTTTCTGAGGCTCCAGGGTCTATTGGGGCAATGAGCGAAGTTTTGTCTCCTCTCTCTGTTTCTATAGCTCGACGTTTTCTTGCTCATGTTGGTTTTTCATGTGCTTATATAAACTTGTTGTGTTTCCACTTCATTTCATCGGCTTTTTACAAACCATACAGATTATCTTTTGTTTCATTTACGGTATTAAAATATAGTCAAACGGCGCTTCTTTCTCTCTTCTCCATGTTTTTCTGCTCCTCTGCAGAGCAGCAACTCAGTTGTATGTTTGATGAGGGGAGAGTGAGCTGAGCGGGCGGCCAAACTGAGCCTGCGTGCTGAGCCGGTGACGAGAGGGTCACCAGGAATGCGCTGTAACAGGCAGGCTGACTGGTGAATCTGCTGCAGTTAGTGCTTGCGGGAAAGAATAAAACGTATCAGTCTTGTTAAACAAATATTGTTCAATATCAATACCAAAGTTGGTATCGATAGTATTGATCCTACGATCTATCCGCCCATCTCTACTGCGCAATGCTAAAAAACTAAAATTAATTCCATCCACATTGAGGAAACTCAGTATTTCCCAGGTGTTGCACGCATAAAAGGAAATAAAAGCAGATTAAATCTGACAAACCACTCATTGTTCACATTTCATGTAGCGTAGCTGAGCAATGAATGTCCTTCCTGATCTCCTAAATATGACAATATGTCATCTGAGATCACATGATATTGAGATCAGGATAATTATGAGATACTGATCTCGTAATTATGAGATAAGCTGATTTATTTTCTTTGGTGAATGCAATACGCTTCCGTACTTTCCTCATTTGAGAGCAAATTATATATGTTTAATTAGTTTTTTTCCCTGTTTTTTCTAAGAGGGCTAGTATACATTCATAAAAAACATGCCTGTTTGCTGCATGTTGTCCATGTTTCAGGTTTTAGCTTAATGGGTTTTACACCTTTGATCTGTCTTATAAATTCTCAATTAAAAACTTTAAAGTTTCAGTTTCTAACATGAGAAAATGATGACAAGTTAAAGGGTAATCAATATATTTGTATGCATCTGCATGATGTATCCTATAAAAAGTAGTAAATACTACCTGGTTTAAATTCAGGAGATGAATGTTGAACTAAAGGTTGAAGGCACTTTATCCGTCAGAAACATTTCCTCTTGACAGCGATTTCCCTTTGAGACAGCAGAGCTGATATTCAGGCTGTTCTGGCTGTTTAAAACAGGCAGCCTACTTCCTGAAACCTGTCACCAGAGGATCTCTATTTCTTGCACAAGTGTGTTTTGTACAATGTGACCACATGAGACATAGTGCAGCAGCTGGTTATTGTTGGCACTGAGTGGTCGATTTAGCTCCAAGATCCAGGTGAGGTTAGATAAGCTGAAAGGCAAGATGTGAATCAATCTGCTGCTTTGTCATCAGGCTAGACTTGATAAGGGAGAAAAATGACATCAATTAAATAGTCATTTTACTTAAGCAAGTTGTCTTCTAATACCTACGAAAAAATGTAAAGTACTAAACTGACATCCTAAATAATAACGTTTTTTCTTAACCAAACAAGAGACTATGTTTGGATGCACAGAAATATCCTGCTGACTTAAACTTCTTACTTTAGAGACAACGTTTGATTTATATTACTGATCTGATTAACTTTTTTTTAAGTCACCAATCATTGCTTTATCTGTTACTGTTGCCTCTCATATGGAAATTTTTAGGGATGCACGATATAATCGGCCCCCTATCGGTATCGGACTGTATCGGCCATCCCACCGATATTTAACCCGATATTTGATCAGCTTCTGAGTTTCTAAAGTCTAAAAAAAATAAAATAAAATACTACTTCTTCTTCTTCCTCAAAAACTTCTTTTTTACAGACTTAAAAACTTCTAAAGACGAGGGGAAAAATATTAATACATTAAAATATCACAATATCTTCATATGCTGATATATTGCCATTTAAAAACACCATATCAATCTCTTTTACTAATGAAATATTGCTATATGTCATCGTTATGCTACGAAATCCCCCAAAAATCCACGAAATTTTGCCATATTTTTATATGTTGATATATTGACGTGGTATCGATCTATTTTACTGACAAAATCTCACAAGAATTTGCAAAATATCACGAGAGTTTGTAACAGAACGATGACATTTCACAAGATTTTGAAAGTAAAATAGACTGATACCGCGTTTTTAAAAATCAATTTGATATCAGCATATGAAAATATATTTGAGTATATTATTTTTCAAAGTGTCAGAAATGGATAACAAAACTGCTATTTTCAATGACTACTTATTTTTGTCCGGCTTTAACATCGGTATCGATATCGGTTATCGGCTACATGAGTTTTAAAATATCGGCATATCGGATATCGGCCAAAATCCCAATATCGTGCATCCCTAGAAATTTTAATCACACATTTAAACCTTTGGGTTTTTAATGTTGACTGAAAAGTGTTCAGCTATTTTCAATATCTGATATCTGTGCAGATGTTAGCTTTCCTTTTCCTGATCCTAGACTTGTACAATTCCTAAAGCAAAGCTCAGCCATAATTTGACACCACTTGCAAACAAAGCGATTGGATTCTTTGCAAAGCTACCAGATTCAGGTTTGTGATAATGAAGGAACCCATCACTGATAACTAAAGTCTGTTCTTTCCTTCTGCTTTCAGGTTTATAAAATGCTGACAAACAAAGAATCCCTGGATCAGATTATTGTAGCGACTCCTGGGCTCAAATCGGATCCGGTGGCTCTTGGTAAAATCCTGCAGAACTCTACTAACACCTCAGCAACACCATCTTATCTTGAGTTGTAACATTTCTCCTTTTAAACCTTCAGGAGTGCTTCAAGATAAAGATCTCTTTGTGCAGTTCACAGACCCCAACATGCTGGATGTGTGAGTACGGCTCTTAGCTTTTTTCTAGGTGAAATGTGACAAATAATGTGACACTTTCACTGTTGTGTTTTGTTGTTTTGTTTTGCAACAGATTAATCAGTTCACATCCGGCTCTTGTCAACGCCATCATCCTAGTCCTGCACTCAGTGGCAGGCAGCATGCCCGCCCAGTCCAGCGCCAGCTCCTCCCGTAACGTTTCCGCCAGTTCTTACAGTGATATGCCAGGTAAGCAGTGTGGAGTAAACATTTTTCATCTGTTTGAAGTATTCTAAGATTAGTCTTATCCTGTTTCGTGTCAGGAGGCTTCATGTTTGAAGGCATGTCTGATGATGAGGATGATTTCCAGTCTGTAAGTCTTTCCTCACCCGCAGACATCAGAGAAAAGCAGATCATCTGTAAAGGATTGTAATTATCTGAATATTTGTGAACAGGGGAGTCCAGCTGGTCCCTCCAGTCGAGGAGGGCTCCCGGCAGGAATGCGACCCGTCTCTCTGGGCCACAGCGGAGCGACGGGACCTCGGCCTATAACGCAAAGCGAGCTGGCAACTGCTCTGGCCTTGGCCAGCACACCAGACAGTAGCGCTGTTACTCCAACAACTGCAAGTCAGGTTAGGCAGCAAAAACGCAGCTGATTTTCTTATAACCTATTTATCAAGAGAACAATGCTGCTCAGGGCCCCTGGCTGCAGAACCTGGAAACATAACAGTTCTCTTTTATTTTTTTCTTTGATTAAGATGGACCCCTCCAGTGGCGGAGCCCCAATGCCAGCTGGCACACCAGTCAGTAATGATCTCTTCAGCCAAGCTCTACAACAAGCCCTGCAAGCCACCAATATGTCCTCTCTGCAGGTGAACTAACCGACTAAAGCCTCAACAGTGGGCTCATTTCATCTGAGGGGATAATGAGATACAAAATGTAAACCAGGTGGTGTTTGAATAAAAGGTTATTCTTTCTGAACACCTTTTTTTTGTGTTGCCAGGGGCGTTGGCAGTCCCAGCTGCAGCAGCTCAGGGACATGGGGATCCAGGATGAGGAGTTGATGCTGAGGGCGCTGCAGGCCACAGATGGGGACATCCAGGCTGCCCTGGAGCTCATATTTGCTGGAGGCCCTGGACTCTAAGCCTGCTCTCCCATGGACAAACCCCCCTCTGTGGAGGAGAGAGTGGGAAAACATCTGGCTCACCTGACTGCCAACAAATGATGAGGACATTTATGACCTACACTGTCTGGTTGTTGTTGCTGCTGCACCATTCAGTTTTAATTAACGGCTGGAACTGTTGAAATTTACCTCCGGGGGGGGGGGCTAATCTTATGTTGCTCTTGATTTGTTTCATTATTGCTATAAATACGGACAAGTCAGAATAAACCTGTTTTAAAGAAACATGTAGTCTTTGTTAATCACGTCATTTTATAAGATAAGACCCATTCAAAAATACTTTATTGTTTATCACAAAGGGAAATTAAATCTGCAATTAATATATTAATCAGTTGATAAAATGAATCTGCTGTTAAATAAAAATGACAACTCTTGTCACAATTGGTTTAATTCAACTAAGAAGTTTTAATAAGTGGAAAAGAGGGGCCTCTCCCAAAAGAAAAAAGGTTGAAAAATTATCAACAAAAATTGACTTTTATTTTGAAATCATGTTGAAGTTGATTTATACTTTTCTCATTTAACCAATTAGAATCCTTTATTGGCCTTGCAGGAGTCAAACTTTTCTTTTAACTGATCATTGCTGAAAGATTTTTGGATGTCCTCATTGCTATTTACAATTCTTCATCTTCTCTCATAAACTGGACTGGTCAACACACACAGCAGCCACCTGCACAGGAAGACACACTGCAAAAAACATAAATCAAAATAAGTAATTTTTTTCTGAAAATTAGTGCATTTTTTCTTGAATTGAGGAGGTAATTTAGACACTTTGACAATAAAATGAGACCATTTACATTTAAATAAGGAAAAACAAATGTCTTATTTCAAGTACACATTATCTAATTATCTTATTCCAAGAGTAAAAATACTCATTCCATTGGCAAACGATCTTAATTACCTTCTCATATTAAGAGTAAATTCACTTAATTTAAGACATTTTCACTTATTTCTAGATCGTTTCTGTAGTGCAGAGCAGGATGTACTTCCTGAGGAGACTTAGGTGGTTCAACATCTGCAATAAGCTGTTGGAGATGTTCTACCAGTCTGTGGTTGCCAGTGTCCTCTTCTACACCATGATGTGCTGGAGGAGCAGCACATCCAAGGACACCTCCAGACCGGTGAGGCGAGCCAGCTTTTGTGCTTGGCAAGAGGCTGGACCCTCTGGGGAGGGTCGTAGAGACAAGAACACTTAACAAACTGGTGGACATTATGGACAAATTGGAAATAAAATTGATTATGGTTGTATGACGGAAAGGCATTAAGGAGTATTTCTCAGGTTGAACCACTATTCTAAATGTCACCATGTCTGATTTATAGGTGATTAAACAAAAAGTATTTAGCCTTGCAAATTTTTTTTGTTTTTTTCAAAGTAAACACAGCAAAACACCATGAAACCATTTGAAAATCTGGATGAACCCTCAGACTTTATAGATCCACATCTTGACTATAACTTAAGCAAATCTGGACTAAATAACAGAGGTTTCAGTGGGCAGTGTAAGGGGAATCTGTTCAGACAAATATGCTGATTTACATAATTGGAGACCTTCTGCATAATACAAAGCCTTTGCACCTAAGATTTAGCTGTTGTTTCATTGAAATTTACCATTAATATCATCAAACTGAATAGAAAATAAGAATAACAGAGCAAGTTTATGTAACGCACACCGGTTACATCACATGAAATGGTCGCAATATTACCTCTGACCCCTCCTTGGAAAGGTCTGAGCCTCTAGTTTCCAATGATGCCAGTCATTATTAGGTGTGGCTGAAAAGTAATACCTGCTGTTGCATTACTCCCACAGTCACACATGTCAGGTGGAATTCAAAATCTCATTTTATTTGTTTACAGAGCTATAAAACAAAAAGTACTTGTGAAAAAATTATTTTTGAAACATGTTTTAGAAATTTTAAAGCCCCATTTGAAAGGCATGTGGATCAAACACCATGTGACTGTGTTTTTTGTTTATTTCTATAAGTAGATAAACATCAGCAGGTGTCTTATTAAATTCCTTTGTGATTTTACAAAAGGCTGAAGGTTGGAGAGTTTATCTTAGATTGCATTTTCCATAATCAGTAACGTTTTGTTTTTTTCTTTCTGATTAAAAAGAATTTTTTTGTAAATGTTCTGGACTTTTCACCAGGATCTCAACTTCTCTTTTAGAAGAGTCATCTCTGCAATTCTGCAATCTGTCCACTAGATGCCAGTACTGCACTTTATTTAAACAGGTTGATGTTCTCAATGCATCATATTCTTCAGCTCTTTACTTTTGGAAATGTGTGCTTCATATTCCAAAAGGCCAGTTTGCAGGTATATGCTGTAGGATTAAAGCTGCTTCTTCTAACAATGTATCCCAGCCAAGATTCCGGTTTGCTTCCTTGTTCTACACAGACACAAATAATTTGACTTTAATAAATTAAGATTTGAACTTTCAATCCTGTGGGTGGTGTTTTCTTTTTCAAGGCTTAAGGTTATTGTTGCACATTGTATTTAATAATAAGTGTGATGGTCATTCCACTTTATGTTATCAGCGAGAAAAATCCCTGATTAAACATGCATGGCATCTTTTCATTACTTTTTTGCATCTAATGATGATGCAGTAAGCATTTATTGTCATTACACTGTCACAAGTACAGATCAACCAAATTCACTCTTTGCATTTAACCCATCCCCTTAGGGAGCAGTGGGCTGCCATGGTGGGGCGCCCAGGGAGCAATGTGGGGTTGAGAGTCTTGCTTAGGGAGCCAGAGTGGCAGTCTGTGGGAGTGGAGCTCGAACCCAGAACCTCAGGATCCAAGCTCTATGCCCTAACCACTAGGCTGCCACTGTCATCTGTTGAATTAATTTATCTGCATTTTGCCCAAGGTCCAAATACAAAGAGTTGGCAGATCACTGAGAGATGACTGCAAAAATTTTCAGAATTATGATAGCTTTAAAAATATCCCTAGTTAGAAATGAGCCAGTTTAAATGCAAGCTTCCTGATTTCACCTTTTTTTTCTGTCCTGTTCATTGTGTTTGTCTGCCAATGAATAACCCCCCATTAGAGGTGAAAAAAGTAAGCATGTTTTTTTTTTTTTTTTGTTAGGCTCTCAATTCTGGCTTCATAATGACACTATTCCTATATAAGGAACCTAAGCCCACTTCTCAATTTCTTACTTCTTGGAGCATAGGTTATATATCAGTTTGATTCCTGAAGCAAAACAATGGCGCTATTTTTTTATTTAAATTCTACTGCTTTTATGTATTTATTTATTTTATTTTATTTATTTATTTATTTGTTTGTTTATTTGTTTATGTGTGTGTTAATCACATTACAAGCCTTGACCATTAAAAAACATAATGTCAAGTCTGTTGGTGGGATTTTTTTTATTATTATTGAATTTCCCATTTTATTATTAATTATTCATTTATTTACTTTTTTTTGACGAGAACACTGTAGTTTAGGAGTGGAGCTCCAGTTGGTAATGATGTAAAGCCGGATAATTGATCGGTCATCCCGCAGACAGGGGGCGCTAATGAGCAGCGACCTGAGCGCTGCAGGACACCGGCGTCACGGTGAGGAAACAGCAAACTGAAAGTGCTTGTTCTCTGAGCACAAGTACGCCAACTTAGAGGCTTTAACTGAAGGTAAAATCAAGAACATTCCCAGCTTTGTGACTCGATTTGATCATTCTATAAAACACTAATGTCCTTTCTTTATTTATATAACGTTTGAGCTTTTGGCTTTTATGCATTTTAACGCGGTAAGCTAGCTAGCTAGCACATTAGCATGCTGTATAAATGCAGATTCATTCTGCTGCTTAAGTTAGCTACATGGCTATCTGTCAGTAAATATTAGGGGACTTTTTAAGACTATATTAACTAATATACACCAGATTACATAAATGCACATTTAGTGTTTTACTATTTAAAAATGATGGAGTACTACATGTTTGCTATTTCTACATCCGTGGTGTTGAATCATGTTGATGGATTTTTGTTCGTTCTTAAATGTTTTTTGTAGCCGATATCTGCTGCTTAAAGCTTCTCCTCTCCT
Organism: Cyprinodon tularosa; assembly: GCF_016077235.1. Lineage (NCBI taxonomy): Eukaryota > Metazoa > Chordata > Actinopteri > Cyprinodontiformes > Cyprinodontidae > Cyprinodon > Cyprinodon tularosa. Next base: position 1,309,567 of record NW_024038977.1, on the reverse strand, counting down.
TTTTCAGAAAACCAACAGTGACCAGGGAAAATGGTTTGTAATTGTCTTGCTTTTACTTTCAGTATTTTGTGTATAAAATATAATTAACCAGCTTTCACTTGTTTGTGTCAATAGTCACGCAGATATGACTCTCGGACAACCATCTTTTCACCTGAGGGTAAGTTCTGTTTCCTTTGAAAGCTTTTATAATGCCTTTAATAAAAGGCTGAGATTGTAACTGTGCTGGATGATATTTTTATAGGTTTTGTTCTAAATCAGCTTAACCAATCAGAACAAATTAAGAAAAGAAAAACTTTCAAATCCAATGGTCATTAATTACCTCTATGTAATGACTGCAACGGTTTATTTTAGGCCCTATTTCTATTTACTCGTATATTTCCATACTAAATAAACTGTAAAATATAGTTATTTTTGCATTTTTTTGTAAGATTTAATAAATATGTCTTAATACTAGGGCTGGGTATTTTCGCCAGTCCTGAATCGATTCGATTTTAATTCATAAAGTTCTAAATCGATTAATTTCGAATCAAACTGTTTTACAATAATGAAAGTGGTTCAACTGTGTTTCAAAAGACTCATGTATTTTGTTTTTTTTTCCTGTCACATTAAACACAAAGTGCAAACTTGTAAATCAGACAGTTTAAGCTTGAGATGTGAACAAAACTGTATCATAAGGGCACAGCAGACATGCATGAGCTGCATTAACTTCAATACACAAACCATATTTGCAGCGTTGTCTGTAACAACTACGGGGTGTTTGCTGGTCAGCCTCCAATTATTTATGTCTTCATTCAACCTATTGGCTATATTTGCAGCTGTCTGGTTTAAAGTAATCTTGAGTGCATCTTTCCAGCTCATTTGAATGTGAACGTCACGCACGTCACTATAAAACTAATCGATCGCATTCACTAGACATCGATTCTGCAAAAATGTAATGGAATCGATTCAAAATCGATTAAATCTATTTTTTTTTTTTTTTTTTTTACTCAGCCCTACTTAATACTAATTTACCCAATCTGATCCAGAAAGCCTTAAAATTACTTTGAGTATTTTTACGATTAAAAAAAATATTTTCTTCAGGGCGTCTGTACCAGGTGGAATATGCAATGGAAGCAATCGGTCACGCTGGAACCTGCCTCGGGATTCTTGCGAACGATGGAGTGCTGTTAGCAGCAGAGAGACGCAATATCCATAAACTTCTAGATGAGGTTTTCTTCTCTGAGAAGATCTACAAGCTCAATGAGTAGGAAAAATACTCTGGTTGCCTTAAAGAAACTTACATAAATCCAAAATTCTGTTCTTTCCATTAGTTGGAAGATTGCTAATTATCTGTTCATTATTTCAGGGATATGGCTTGCAGTGTTGCTGGGATCACTTCAGATGCAAATGTTCTCACAAATGAGCTTCGACTTATTGCACAGAGGTTAGTGTCCACCTAAAAATATACTTTTAAACTGCCAGGGTTTTCAGCAAATCTCCAACAGGGTGATGAGCTGAACTACCACTTTATAACTACTAAGGTTTGCCTAACCTAAATGAATGTTTGAATTATCTTCAGGTATTTATTGCAGTACCAGGAGCCCATTCCATGCGAGCAGCTGGTCACAGCTCTGTGTGACATAAAACAAGCCTACACGCAGTTTGGAGGTAAGATGTGCGCAGCAGCCTGCCTCAGGTTGCTGAAGGAGATATGTTGATCAGAGCTTAGTAATGTTTTTTTATGCAACTGGCAGGATCTCATTTAGGTACTTTAGGGCTGGATGATGAAGTCAAAACTGATAAAAAGTTTTGGTTGATCAAACACAATTTCGATATCAATATAAACTATATAAAAGTGTCTGAAAGGCTGTCAATAAAGCCTCCAATAGAAGCCTGTACACACTTATAAAGATAATTTCTCAATGCCTATGAAACTCTTCCAATAAAACATTTTCAAAATAATGATAAAAACAAGCTGAACGGATGAAATGCATAATTAAGCAGATAATTATCTGTTTCCAACTTATTCTGCAATAAAAAAACAACTCATAGCTACCTCTGAAAAAACTAATTAAACGTCTTAATATCTAACTTTTGATCAACCGTATTGACACTAGTTCACAGCTCCCCCCTCTAGTCTAAGTTATGATAGAATAGAATTCAACTTTATTGTCATTACAGTGTCACAAGTACAAAGCAACGAAATGTAGTTTGCATCTATACTGATGTTCTAGTTATTCAGTTATCTGCACATCACTTGGTGACAAAAGCTGAAACCATACATGTCAGAAGTGAGTGTAGAAGTCATATCACAGTTATTTTTTATAAGGTTATGTAGCTGTACATATTGGTATGGAATATTTGTCCAGCCCTCGTTAGATGTGCTAGACTGAATCTTTTTGCCTCAACAGGTAAGAGGCCATTTGGAGTGTCTCTGCTGTACATGGGCTGGGACAAACACTACGGCTTCCAGTTATACCAGAGCGACCCCAGCGGTAACTATGGAGGCTGGAAGGCAACCTGTATTGGCAACAACAGTGCTGTAAGTCTGAAATGTCTGCAGTGACGTGTCTAGCCTTAATTAGACAGCGCTAATTATCAACGTTAGAGCAGTAGCTGTACATTTTAGAAGTCTGCTGTTTTCTGTTATAGTGTGAAGGTTACAGCAAATACTGCAGCTTTAAATCTTTACAGCTGATCTGTTACCCCAGGTGTTATTTCAATATGTTGATATCTTGGCTTCAGGCTGCTGTGTCCATGCTGAAGCAGGATTACAAAGAAGGAGAAATGACTCTGTCCTCTGCTCTGGCTTTGGCCGTCAAAGTCCTCAACAAAACAATGGATGTCAGCAAGCTTTCAGCAGAGAAAGGTGAGCTACAGAGGACATTTTCTCATAGTCTGTAATGGTTTTATTTTAAAACAAAATGTTGGATGTTTCTGTTTTGTTTGTTTTTTTGTCAGACTTTTCAACAGTAACAAAATTTATTAATTCTAAACCTGAAACTGTTAAATGTAGTGATGTTTTGCCAAGTATGACGTGGTTCTTTGTTGCCCTGACTTTTGCAGTTGAGATTGCCACCCTGACACGAGAAGATGGAAAAACAAAAATCAAGGTTCTGAAACAGAAAGAAGTCGAGGAACTTATCAAAAAACACGAGGCTGAAGAGGCCAAAGCTGAAAAAGACAAAAAGGAGAAGGAGCAGAAGGAGAAAGATAAATAAGAAAGCAAAGAATTTCCCTCGGTCGTTTCATCAAATCCTGTATTTTCTGTCTTTTACAATAAATGCTTGGAAATCAATAGACGTGTTCATCTTTGAGCTGTTTCCACCAGTGCATATGGACCCCCGGCTCACAGTTCAAGTGAACTATTGTGAAAATGTTTTTTGTTTTTATATCAGGATATTGCTTATTCATTAAAAGATTACATAAAAAGTCCAACCGCATTGCCTGAGGTCTTGTAATAAACTGATTTAACATTTTGGCAATTTAACATTTTATATGGTGATTGTCCATCAGTTTTGATTCAAGTTTGATTTCACTGAAGTTAATTTTTAAATGAAATTATATTGGGCTTACATTCTCCCATATTTTTTTTTCAGCAGTGATCTTGTATAAAACAAATTTTGTCCACTTGTTTACCAATTGTAACGGTAGGTGTGAAAGATTTAACGTTCTAACCTGGACATTTACACCCGGTCAGAACAATTAAACAAATATTATCCTTAGGAAAACAACTAGGAAGATCTAGTGAGCATATAACCTTCAAAGTTTTTTTTTAGGACGCGTTGAGAGGAAGATAACAGTGAAACAACAGTTTGGAAGTTTTTGTTTACATCAAGGCTTTCACTAAAGTTCATGCTCAGACTTCCTCTCCTCTAATGCTTTTTGTTGTTTGTGTTTAACACCACTTGGTGGCGATAGTGTTCACATTATACTGCATTTGTGAATTCAAACAAAGACATTGCTTTAGATAACAGGTAAATAACAAATTCCAATATAATCTTGAACAAAAAGCAATATTTCCATAATTTTATCCATAAAACAACATATGTAGGCTGACTAAAAAATCCAAAGAAATGGCATTATTATACCACAGATCAAGAACTTTGAGTTGAGTCCAGAACAGGTGGTAAATGTGACAGCAACTGTCTGTTTTACTGCTAAGTGGCCTCAGCATACAGTTATATACTCCGTAGGTGGTCATGGTTGGACTGAAACCAGCTGCTGAAATGGCTGCACCTCCACACAGCTTTTGTGAAACTGAAATATTAGTTATTTAACCTTCTTTTGTTATTTCACATGTTTAAAGTCACCTAAGCAAATTTTTTATTTGAAAGAAAGCCTTTAGTGCACCTTAGGGGCCCTAACCCAGTCATCCTGGTTTAAACATCCATGATAATAAATTGAATGTGACAAATATGAAAGCTCAAATTTGCTCTTTATATAAATAGAAGTTTTTCTCTATTATTGAATTTTGTATTGAGCAAAAAACATTTTAAAGGTACTGTAAAACAACAGCCTACAGAAGGGTTGGACTTGAACTCTATTCTTGGCATGAGATCCATCCACCATAGGAGCTGTTTCTCATATCAGCTGCTAGAAATCGACTCATAAGCGGAGAAATTATGCTCAACCCTCTTTTTGTTATCTCCCCCTACAAGCAACGCAACAGTAAATATAGATTATTAAGTCAACATGTTCTAATCACAATAAAACTAAAGTTGTTTTGCAACAGAAATAATTTGTGGACAATTCAACACAAATGATTGTAATTATAAGCCAATGAAAAACACGAATGTTTCTCCTAAATTGTTGTAAAATGAGAAGAACTTTAACTGGAAACTTGATAAGTGAAGGAGAACGAAGAAATGTCTTCTTCTTTGCTCCGCTAGAAATCTTTAGCAAACTACTGCCTAAACAATAATGCTAAATCCTAGGCTAGTGACATCCAGCAGTTGCTGATTTTGTTTTTTATATGGGGGGGTTTCTAATGCAATGTACAGTTCACTTTAGACAATACCTGTTAAACTTGCATGGTGATCAAAATCCTTAAAAAAAAAAAAAAAGATATCAAGTATTTAATGATCTTGTAGAAAGGGTAAAGCAAAAAAAAAAAGCAACAACAAATTAACAGTAAATTATGAAATGAGACCAGACTGTAGATTTGAACTTAAATGTTTTAAATTGTTAAATTATTACGGACATTATTATAATTCTATAGTCCCAACCATCTTTTCTGTACCACTAATCCATCCTATTGGTGACAGCATTGCATTTAGATGGTGAGGTTAGGAATAAAAACAAACTAAGTGCTAATAGAAGTAGGTAGATTTGGGAAATTGGTGGTTTTGAGAGAAAGAAAACATACAAACATTCAGGAGGAAAACAATTGGTTCAAGATATAAAGCAAAAGAAGTTCATGGTGGGAAAAAAAAACTAAATTATAACCATTTGTAGTATGTAATAAGAGAATAGAGGACCCTATCTGTACTGTTGGGAATATAGAATTATAATAATGTCGGTAATTTGAAAATTTTAAATATTTAAGGTCAAATCTACAGTCTGGTCTCATTTCATAATTTACTGTTAATTTGTTGTTGATTTTTTTTTTTTTTTTGCTTTACCCTTTCTACAAGATCATTGAATACCATATATCTTCTTTTTTTTTTTTAAAGGATTATTATCACCATGCACGTTTAACAGGTATTGTCTAAAGGGACCTGTACATTGCATTAGAAACTCCCCCATATAAGAAACAAAATCAGCAACTACTGGATGTCACCAGCTGAGGATTTAGCATTTTTGTTTAGGCAGTAGTTTGCTAAAGATTTCTAGCAGAGGCTTTAGTTCCTGACATGAAGCTGCAGTAGATATGTAACAATGTCCAAATACTTTCCTATTTTTAGGTTGGTTTTATATAACAGAGTTTCTTCATGTCATAGTTTTAAGAACTGTTTACATTTTAGGTAAAATGCTTATTGAATAAAACTAAAACCTGTTAACCTGGCGACGTGGATCCTCAGTTTATTTTGACTTGCATCATTTATGTTATTGATTAACAGCGTTGCATTTAGCTATAACTCATATTTATGGAACAACTGCTGGAGAATTAATGGTATTCTAATTAGTGTTGGACTGATGCCATTTTTGGGCCCAGATAACGATACCTGGCTGTGCAGTATTGGCCAATACTGATATCATACCCATACCATCTGTTTGAAATTGATGTGTGTGTATATATATGTAAAAAAGAACTGCATACTGCCTAAATGTAAAATAATTGCCATCATGGCTTCGTCAAGCAGCTGCCTTCCTTTGGGAAGCAGGAAAAAGACTAATAAAAAGTGAATCCAGTAGAACTTTTTATTGGCTACCTAGAATGGGTGACAATAGGTGAATAAACATTTGGCTCTCAAAATGGTATTGGTGCCCTATTTGTTGGTACTCGCCGATACCGATACAACCATTTTAGTGCTGGATCGGGGCCCCGTCCAATACTGGTATCAGTATCGGTGCAACACTAATTGGAACAAATGTAAAACCGGAATAAAGAATTATTCTATGTCAGAAGCGAGGATACCAACTGTTAATTTGTTATGCTCATTTCTGTGCAGGTTCTAACACTAAATATGTAAAAACTTTGGATGCTTTACTGTTTAAATGCAATCAGGTGTTTGTGTGAGAAATGGTGTGGCCTATAAAAGTTAGCATCGCTTTAACTGCAGCTTCTCTTCCTCAGACAAGCTCAACCAAATAAGAGGTTCTACTACCTCACAAAAAAAATCAAAAATATTTCAAAAAGAAGAAGAGCTTTTTTTTATTTAATCATCACAGCCAAGATTACCAATCGTGATCTGCAGGTATTCACTAGGATCAATAGAAACACATAGAGAAACAAAAATGTAGATTAATTTCCAAAGATTAGAGAAGAATCAACACAAAGCTACCAGGAAGCCATTCTCTTTTTCTGTGCTGTCATATTTTAAAACTTCAGCCTATCTGGAGAACCCAGGAGTACAAGTTGTTCAGAGATATGGTCGGGGTGAGGAGGATGGAGACCTGATCACAACTAAACAAGAACACCCATCTAGTTGTAAAAAAAAATATCCTTTGGCATGGTTTTCAAAGATTTTCTTTAAATTGATAAAGGAAAGTGATCTTTTAGTATGAGGAGTAAAATGCCAAACAGCTTCCTAAAGTCATTTTCTGAATATTAAGATGAACATATCCAACTTCCCCTGATATTTATATATAATCATCAAAAATTAAACATCACTGCTCTCTTTTCTTTTTTCATTTTTATTGCTTCTCTGTTATATTCATGTAACAGGAATTAAACCAATCACATTCCCCTCCTCCAGCATTTAACTTTTTACTATAATTGGATAGTTTGTGTTTGCAGATATTTTATTTTACTGCACTGGTAAGATCAGTCTGGATTTTATCAGAATTGTTGAATATCATTCATTATACAAAATCAAGATGAATCCACTGTAATGTGATGAGTGGCTTGCGTCTGCTTTTAAGTTAATTCTTGGTACGAAACATTTAATTGTCTTTCTGTGTAGGTGTAGCTTTAATTGGTTAAAAAAAAAGTGTGCTTCTTCTATTTCATCTTCTATTATTTCTTGCAAAAAATTCAGCAAAATAAATTGTTAATATTAAGCAACTATTCCTGGTAAGTTTTTTTTTTTTTACTTACAGGTTCTAAGATCAACATAAGATGTTTGAGCCATGCTTTAGACTCTTTAAATGTAAAACCTTTTGTCTTCTGATGCCAGCCTCTTGCTGTTTTTGGATTTAAAAGTAAATTATTAGAGTTGGCTCATTAAGGGGCAAACTAAGTGAGGTCACAGTGTTCACATGAGCTCTCACAGCTTTCAGTGGGAGGATTTTGGCATCTGAATGACTGGAGCTGCTCTTGGACCTCCCTTTCTCAAGTAGGAGCCTAAAAACAGTCAAATGGAATTTTTTTACTACTAAACTACGTTGATTTAAATATAATATTTTTAAGGATTCTTTTTTTTTTTTACCCCTTTATAAGAAGCACTTCCTAAACATCCTGTTCACAAATCTTTCTGAACAGAAAGGACATCTTAGGATGAGTCCGTCTGCTGTGATGAAGCGGATAGGAAGAGCAGGGCAATCTGTTGCAGTGTAAACACAGCACCAGAAAAGGCACTGGAATGTCTCTGCAGTGGGAGCTGGAGAACGAGGTCAGCCGGAGGCCAAGGCAGGTGGTATACATCAGAATCCAGGCTGACATCTAAGCATTAACTTATCCAAACAAGAAGCAGTCAGTATGTTACCCTGCGAATGGCGGAGGAGGAGAAAGGAGGAGGAAGGAGGACTTAATATAAAATAAGAGAGTAGATTCTAAGTGGTGAAACTGACAGGAGCAAGGGAGAACATCACTACAGCCCAGTTAACTCTACCCCAGGGGAAACGCTTCAGTATACAGAGAAGGCCCTCATCTTCATCCCAGTCTGATCCTCAAACTTTAGCTGCAAATCTCTGGGAGTCAGTCAGAGCTTATCTGTGTTGAGTTAGAACATCAGTAGCTAATACTTCTACTTTGCAATGAGCTGCAGCTACAGCTTTGAATATTACGTATTAACCATGAATCTTGTAAAGTCCCAATCACTCCTCTTCTTTATTCTGTCATCCCTTTTTAATATGGGCTTTATAAGTCTAAAACATTATTTCCTCTAAATCATTTCAGTTTAGTTGTTTGTCCCTTTTCTCTACTTTTTAACAGTAGTGGACAAACAAGTCAACATTAGTGTTGAATAAAAAAATGTATACTCTTTGATAAATCTTACTCAACCACAAGTAAATAATACTTAGTCAAACATCTAGTTAAGTTAAAGTATTGAAGTACTAACTTTTGAAGATACTTAAGTATTCAAAAATACATCCATTTAAAAGTAATTGAGTATTCAAACATACAAATTAAATTGTATAATATCATTACATTTCTATATTTTTTAAATAATCTTGTAACTTTTCAGAAACCACTAATGTACTGACACATACAACTGTTAGGGTCCTGTTTGTGTTTTTTTGTTTTGTTTTTCTTTTATTTTCTCCTTCCTCCACTAGATGGTCCCCCTTCCCCATTCTGGCCTGGTTTTTTTTTTTCCGGTTTTCCTCCCACACCTGCAGCTTGTTGGGTCATCATCATAGGAGTATTTGAGCAGCGGACTGTCACCACCATTGTGCCTTTGTCTCTCTGAGTCTAAGTTAGCCTTTTTCTCCACTGTGTTCTCCGGTTGGATAACCCTTCTGATCTGCTGGATAAGCCTGGTCCTTCTACCTCCTTGGAAGGAAATATTTGTGGTAAACCTTCACCTGATCTGTTTAAGCCCACCTCTGGAAAATCCTGTGACAGTCCCTCCGTTGCTCCTCTAGACCCATCACTAGTCTGCCTGTCCGCCCTCCAACAAGTACTATCTTCTCTGGACAAAACCCCCACAAACTGGACCCAAGGATCTTCCAAGAACCCCTCAAATGTGAGTCTTTACTGAACCATTAAGCAGCCTCGATCATTTTCCCTACGGCCGTTGAACTCATCCTTGTTTCCTCGTTCCTTGATTTCCCCCCTAGAGTTTACGGTTCCGGTTCACCAGATCGCTGGATCTGAGAAAACCTTTTCAATCCATCTCTCTCTCTGAGCTTGTAACCAGTTATAGATTCTACAGCACCCAGGAAAAGCATAAAAATGCCCCAAAAATAAGGACATCTATTTTGATTTTTTATTTTTTTTTGTATAAAAAAGAAAACAGGAGAGTCTTGATTCTCCTCACACTTTCACTATGGAATATAGGTTTAGATTACCACAAAGAAACCGCAGCACTGATTTGAGAACTCATCCTACTGAAAATCTTGTCACCATGGCAACAGCTAACACTAAAATACAAATAATATCTGTCCTGAGCTTCTCCAAATTTGTGGAACACAATGCAAATCTCTATAACAATGGTGTCCAAATTCAGTACTAAGGACTGGTATCATGCATGTTGAAATTGCATTGCATTGCTGAGCCAAAAGGAACAAGTAGCTAGCAGCTTCCTAAAATATTTGACTTTGAAATGGAGTGGAGTGAAAGTTATAGGTAACTCCCCAAAATCTGACTTTAGTAACCTGTTGCTTTCCACCACTGCTTTTTAAATATCAATTAATTCTAGAATTGGTTATATTTATAATTAGGAAGACTAGACGCACGAAAAGGGAAACATCTGCACCCCAACCATTAAACAAATGTCTCATCTTCACTGTACTTTGCTAAGAGATTATAGTTTATAACATATAAAAACACAATGTTGTTAATAGTTGTTAACATGACTAAAAGATATTTTTGCTTAGCATAAAATTTTGAATAGTGTGTATTCTTTTGTTCTTCTGTTCATTTTGAGTTGCATCTACCTCCAGACCTTGAATAGGCACTTCTAAAACACTAAAATTTTTTATACTGGTGAAGATTTTTAGTCATCCAGGTTATAGTCATTCCAAAAAAATTTTTAAAAAAACAATCCACTGGACTTTGTCTCCAAGTTTCGCTTCCCATCCAGGAAGCTTTATCAGCTTATTGCCTTTTTCAGAGAGATAGACAGGTATCGGGTATTGCAGGCTAACAAAGAAGCTGCCCATTCCTTATGAGAGGACGTGTTCCTCCAGTTTAATTTGCATGTTTTCAAGGCCAGAAGAAGGCTTTGTTTTTGGTCCACTCTATAAAGCCTCAAACTCAACACTATTTCTGACATTTTTAATTAAAAAAGCTTCCTTTTTGGGAAACGAAGCATCTTCAAACTTGGAAACAAAGTCCAGTGGATTGTTTTTTTTAAAAACTTTTTTGGGTTAACATGTTTTATTCTAAACCTACTCATTGCAGTTTTGGCTATCCATCTCTGGTTAATTTTTACATTAGTCTCAACCCTTTTGGACCCTTAAATAAGTTCCCTTTCTTTGTCACCCTGTAGTTTACCTCCATCCAACTGCCCAAGATGAAAAGTTAATTCAATTCAGTTTATTTATATAGCACCAATTCACAACACAAGGCGCTTTACAGTTCACCAGACCATCCAGTTAAATTGATTCAAAGTTTTCTATCTAAGGAAAACCAGTTGATTGTATAGACAGGAAGAACAGGAAGAAACCTCCAGCAGAAGCAGGCTCAGTGTGAGCGGCCATCTGCCGAGGCCGACTGGGGTTCATGGAGACAGAAGCAGAGATACAGTAAGCAAACTGTAAAAGGTGGCCCCATTCAGGAAACACACAGCCAGGCAGATGAGCTCTGAGCCAGCTCCCATGTCGGGGGATTAAGACAGCACATCCAGCCAGTTACAGTCATAGAAACAGAACTACGCTGTCAGAGTCACTTTCCGTGCAGCGCAGCTCCTCAGAAATAATGCCGGCTTTTGCAAAAGCTTGAAGAACAGAGCCAGCAGACACGTTAGTCCAAGCATCTACAATCCATCCGCAAACGGTGGCGTAACTTGCTGCCTTCCACTTATCCTGAAACTGTGGTCTCTGCCGGTCATCCATCGCTCCCACGCCGCTCGCAGCCTTACTTTGAAGGGCCACTTCACACCGATGTCGAGCGGTTGAAGTTCCTTTGTCAGACCTCCCGGGATAACGGCGTGCACAGCGTTCATTTGATTCACCTTTTTTTCACATTGGCTGTGAGATGGGCACGCAGCGATGGTGATGCGTGGAAAAACCTGCCTCAGCCACGCATCCACCCAGCCTTTTTCATTTAATATCATATGTCATCAGAGCGCTGTGTCTGTCTCGCTGTCAGCTCCCAGATCTGCTTCTCTGATTGGTTGATGCGGCGCGTCCAGCAGCAAAACAATTTTTCCATCTCGAGCAGCAACAGCGCGGTGGCGGCGCTTCAGATGCTTAAACGCTCCCGACGTGCTGCACCAAAACGCGCTGCGGGACCTTTTGCTGCACCTATACGCGCGTCAACCATTGACTTTGCATGTAAACTCGCTGCTTCTGCTGCACCTGCTGGGTCCGGTTCACACCGATGTCGAACAGCGAGCACAGCATTCATTTGTTTCCCCATGTTTTTCACATCAGCTGTGAGATGGGCACGCATGGAGTCACATATTAACAGCGATTGTGAGGGGTGGAAAAAAAAACACCTGGTCTCCTTACATTCAGCCACTCTTTCATCATCTCCTCAATGAGGTGGCCTCAAAAGTCGCAGTTAAAACACACATAGGGCGCACCGCACCATAGGGCGCACCGCACATTTTGAGGAAAAAAAAAGACGTTTAAGTGCGCCTTATAGTCATGAAAATACGGTACACTGAAAAACAGGCTTAGCTCCAACATCTATAAACAAAGGTGCTGATGGCAGCAGAACAGCTGATATTTCTCTCCAGGATGGAGTCCCAGCCAAACAGGAACAGACAAGGCGAAGCTACTATGAGGAAAAAGCAGAGAGAGCAGAAGGTTAGAGATTGAACTAACAGATTCTGCAGAATGGGAGAATAGAGATAGAGTGAAGTACAATGATGAAATAGGGGTCCCTATGTCCTCCAGCAGTCTAATCCTATAGCAGCATAACTATATAGATAGCTCAGGATAACCTGAGCCACTATCAGATTTGTCAAAAAGGAAAGTTTTAATATAAGGAACAATCATATCTCTGATATAAGATGGAGCTTGGCCATTTAAGGCTTGATATGTGAGAAGGAGGATTTTAAATTCTATTCTGGATTTAGCATGAAGCCAATGAGGAGAAGCTAGGATAGGAGAGATATGATCTCTCTTTTAAATTTTCATCAGAACTCTGGCTGCAGCATTTTGCATCAGCTGAAGGCTTTTAACCACAGTTTGTGGACTTCCTGATAGTAAAGAATCACAATAGTCCAGCCTTTAAGTAACAAATGCATGGACTAGTTTCTCAGCGTCACCCCTGGACTGGATATTTCTAATTACTGCAGTATTCCACTGATGAAAAAAGGAAATTCTAGAAACATCTTTGATATGGGATTTAAATGACAGGTCCTGATCAAAAATAACACCAAGGACCAGGAACCTGGTTCGCATTGCATTGTTGATAATAAGTCAGACCTATACCCGGTGCATGGTGGACTGCACCAGGGCTGCCCTCTCTCACCTGTTCCTGGTCCTGTTCTTAACCTTTATAGACACAATTTCTAGGAACAGCTAAGAACCGGAGGGGGTCTGTATCGGGGACCAGCACCATCACCCTCCTGCTGTTTGCCGATGATGTGGTTCTACTGGCTCCTTCCTGCCAAGATCTATGCACTGGGGTGGTTTGCAGACCAGTGTGAAGCAGCCAGGATGAGAATCGGCTTCTCCAAGTCCAAGGCCATGGTTCTCCACTGGAAAAGGGTGGCTAGTCGCCTTCAGATCTGGGAGAATGGAGTGGGAGAATGGTAGACGGATCGGTGCGGCGGCTGCAATCATGCGGGTGGTCTATGTTCCTACCCTCACCTATGGTCATGAAATCTGGATCATGGCCGAAAGAAGATGATGAAGTGGCTGAAATTTGCTTTCTTTGCAAGGTGGCTGGGATAGGGTGAGGAGGGAGTCAGAGCAGAGACACTTCTCCTCCACATAGAAAGGAGTCAGCTGAGGTGGCCCAGACATCTTTTACTGATGCCCCTGGACGCCTCCCACTGGAGATGTTCCAAGCAGGTGTTCTTACAGAATAAAGGAAGCAGAAACTGGATTAAGTTTTTACAAAGAAATCTTTGTTCTCAGCCTTTAAAGGACACAAGGACGTTTGCCAGTTATGTTTAGCTCTGAAATCAGCTTTTTGGGATAACTTGTAGTTAATCTGTATTACTATTACCTGGAATTATATATTTACATGGTACAAAAGGAAATGCATAGATCTGAAGTTAACAATAGATTACAGAAACGCTAAATAAGTAAAGAAATGTAAATAATTTCATAGTCTCCAAAGAAACCAGTGTTTACCTTTTATGACATACTCCTTGTCCATCTCCCCATCCTCTAATCTAAAGCCAAGGCCACTCACTGCAATATAAAATCCTGGCCTCACTGAGAATTATATATTAAATGAACTTCTCATCCATGACACTAATTTTGTGAGCAGTCTGAAATCCCGGAGATTGCAGACTCTGTACTCTCCATCAGATCCAGATAGTTCACCATAAATGGAGCCGAGTTGCAGTAAACAGTAATTACAAACCCTGCTGCTGATATGACCTATTATGGAGAGGAGAAAAAGAAGCTTTTGTTGCTGATGGCACGTGATAGTGGGTTTGGTGGAGCTGGGATGGCACTGTCACATCCATGGAGGACTTGATTTGGACAGGTCTACAAACAAAAGTATACAGTTCTTTAAAGTAATCCCATAGTTGCAAAGACTTTTACTCTTTGGAAAAAAGCCAAAATGTGTCATGTTAAATTAAAAGACACAAAAACATATTTTCCCTGTTTTGTTTTTTTTATATATATACTTGTTTGTATATAGAATATGAGTTCTGTTAATTTTTCCATTCAGTTCAGTTCATAAATGTTGTGCCATAAATGTGAAATGTGATCTGGATACACTTTAAAATCAAACACATACTCTGAAACAAAACAGCAGGTAGAAATTCTGTCTGCACAACTGGAAAAACACAGTACCTTAGTAATTATATTCCTCTTTGATCCAATTTTTCAATGTAATATAATCAAATTCATTTTAAAAGTTATTTTTCTATTCAAACCCAGACAGCTGCATAAAGTAATTGGGCTTGCAGAAAGCTCTTAACTTTTGTTAGCATGTAGTGACAGGGCAAAGGAATAATTGTCTTTAACAGGAAAACTGTAAATGAAGCGGACTTCTTTAGGATGGATATACTTTATGCAATTTGAAGTGATATGACAAGAGCAGAGGGGCTTGATTCTTTGGTATTTGCTGAAAACGTTTTAGATGATGGATTTGCTGCTATGAAATAGTTTCGTTCTTCAAAATCTGCCTTAAAAACCTTGTACTACAGCCTTATGTGGTTGAACAGTCGTTATCTGAGTTGACTTTTTCTATTGGCTCATTATAGCCCAATGTCCAG
The DNA here is from genome assembly GCF_016077235.1 of Cyprinodon tularosa. Classification (NCBI taxonomy): domain Eukaryota; kingdom Metazoa; phylum Chordata; class Actinopteri; order Cyprinodontiformes; family Cyprinodontidae; genus Cyprinodon; species Cyprinodon tularosa. The sequence continues at coordinate 1,294,526 of NW_024038977.1, read as the reverse complement.
TTATAAATATAACATCATACACATACCTCCATAGTGAGATATTCTGTCTCAGGGCTGCTGGAAGTAATTTTAATCAGCGGGTACTGTGAAAATTATATTTGTTTTTTTGTTTTGGAAAAAATGCCTATGAGCCTATATGTCTATTTAAAATAAAATGAAATAAATAGATTGACATTAACTACTTTATTGTCATATTCACTTCAGTGCATGCAACCAGGGTCTGTATCAGTGAATATATGCGCTATTAATTAAACTTCACTGTAAAAAAGTTTTCAGTGCCTTAAGGCTAATTTGAAAAGCCACCATTGATGAAGGGGTCGCCTTTTTTAAATTTTTCTCTAGGTATGACTTTTTCTGACTGCTTTCTGACAAACGAAACATAAAATATGATCAGTCTCTTCCACATAATGCAGCCACTCCCATCTAGCAAACCAAGCCGGTGCCACAGAAAGTGAGAACGTTTCATTACCACAACACCGTGCGATGTGGTAATGAAACATGCAGTACTAGTACTAGTCTTCTTCTTCACCATGAGTGAAGAAGAAGACTAGTACTGCAACCATGACGTTGCACTACTAGTGTTCTTCTTCACTTGTTGTGGTTTTAATAAAAAAACAGAAATTATTTTCTGTGCTATATTTCCTGTTCAATATCAATTTACTAGTCTGCTGCTTTGAGTGGGATTCCTATACTCAGCAACCACTAGCTTACTAGTTGCCATGGCAACTTAACTTCGGTGAACTTGTGTTGATCGGGCCTCAAAATAATTAATTCAAAATCCAAATACAAATAATAGTAAAATGAAAAAGGCAAAATCATTACCCATGAAATTTATAAATTGTGCAAAGTATTTTTGATGCATTTTTTTTTTAAAATCTCCCTCTCGCCACTAAGGGGAGCTGCTCCGGCCCACTAGACTCCCTCAAGTCCCATTGAAAAATTCTCCACTTCAAATTAACTATGAGTGTCGTAGTCCCGGCTCACCTTCTATGTTTCAACACCCCAACTTAACCTCTTCTCCTTATCCCCAGTCTTAGTTGTGCCCTTCAAGGTCTCATGGAATCTATTTTTCTGGTGGCATTTTTTTTTTTTTACTGGGGTTATTTTGGGGTGAGTTACACTTTAATCTTTTGCTTTCAGTGTGCAAATTCTTTGTCCTTAATAGCATAACCATACATTTTTAAGAGTTGTGCAGGAATCTAAATTATCATATAAATCTTACAGTAAATCAAAGTAATTTTGAAAATTATTATTTTTAAAATTATCTTAGTTCTTCTCCCTCCTGCTTTAGTTGTAGATCTAGACTACAACAAACAAAGGAATTCAAGCTGGATCTGTTTTCACTGATGTTCTTTAAAACAAAATGTGTTTCTTAGCTATCTTTGTGACACAAACATTTAACACGTCACTTCAGAGGACTATTTGGCATGCAAATCCCTTTAGGTCAGATTAACATAGACACAGCAACTAGCTATGGTTAGCAACTGTCCAAAAACATGTTATTTATGCTCTTGCACACCAATTATATTGTATGTTATAAACTGTAGTCTAACTTTGACAAGTGAAGGTGAAGAAAATTCTCAAAAAAATGTAAGCCGTCAAAAGCTTCTTTCAAGTGACAAATGAAATCGCAACTTTAGTCATATAATTTTGCTTATTTACTGTTGCTCCTAAGACAACAGTAAATAAGCAAATTGTTCTTAACCCGTTCTTAAAGGTCACTTAAAGGTTGTGGACATAAGGTATTTATCTAATTCACTAAAATCTAGCAGAAAAACATTTTAGCACTTAATGATGCATGTCACTGTCATGATCTTGGCACTGATGACTGGCTTAATAGTTAATTCCATTCACCCGTGTAGCTGCGCCCAGTTTCTCATCCCATTCATCTGTGGCACCTGCTCCAGTCTCAATTTAACCTGCCAGCTCCCAGTCATCAGTGCTAGATTATTTGAGACTTCGGTGAGAGTTCTCTAGCGTACCTGTTTGTGTTCTGATTACCTTATCATGACCCGTTTTGCCTTCGGACCTTTGAGCTGGCCTGTTCCTATTCTGATCTGTTTGCCTAACCTATCTTCGGACTCCTACTGGTTTTATGCCTGTGGATGGAACCTGGATCTGCCTCCTGACTTCGACCTGGGTTTCCCTTCAGTACCTCTTCAGATCTCTGACTCCTGTGAACCTCTTCAACACCGGCTTTGGCTTCGTCTTCCGGGAAAATACTGCCTTCTTTGTCTGTTTGGCTCTGCTCATCATCCAGATCAGCAGTCTTCTAGGCTTCAGCTCCTGGAACACACTGGGCGGCTGTTCGCCGTGTGATGTTGGCAGCCATTCGGCTGGATTCCACTTTTTCCTCTGGACAAAGACTGAACCCTTAGACCAAGTTAGTGACTCATGAGTTCATAATCGTCCTCCATCAGATTGACGTGGTCACAAACCTAAGTTTTCCCTCTGCAGAGATTCCGGCGTTAGGTGCTCTAAATGCTGAATTACAGATCCGTCATCTCTTAATAAATACTTTTTAAAAGTATGCCTGTCTGTTTGCTTTGCATTCTGGGTCCTCTGTTCTGAGCCTTGACAATTACTGAAAAAGCCTAAAATAAACCGACCCCATGTGATCTCCTATTACCACTCTTTAACACCTTTTTATGACTGTTTGATTTCCATCCATCATGATTCTGACAAAAAACTACCCTTGGCTGAAGTTGGTGAGTTAGTTCTGTTTCAGTGCACTTCAGTGTGAACTATCTATTGCATAATTTTGAGAATCGACCTGCCTTATGGTACGCCCATCCCCATTTGTTTTAAATGGGAACGGGCGTACTGCTGCTCTAAGAGACCGGTCAGGGTTTGTCCACTTTGCTGTCTTTGTAGCTGATCATAACAACTGATTATCAGTAGCATAAACTTACAAAAATGGACGCATTCAAGACATGTCAGCAGATGGAGAGCATCTGAAAGATAAATCTTTAACATCAACACCTGATAATCCAACAGACAATATATCATTTTCATTACTCCAATTCTTTTAACTAATGATTTTATAAATTAGAAGTTAAAATCGTGTTTTGTACAAATTCCTGCCTTTTCCAAAATATTCAACAAAAAATAAATAAAATCTGTATGATTGTTACTAGCCAGTGAAATAGGATAACATTAACAAAAGGGCCAACATAAAGGTATCTCTTAAGCAATTTGTTCCATATATAACTCTTTTTGAACTGGACATATTTTTATGTCTAAATTATTCATAGAATAGAGTTAAGAGGTTTGAGATTTTTCTTTTGGTTAAAGATGGTTTGGTACTCCACTAGATATTTGTAAAAGGGCACCCTTAGTAAAAACTAAATCTGGCTCACAAATATCATTATTATTAATAATTTCGATTTTTGAATAGAGCCAAGTATGTTTCATTAGCTTCATGTTACAGGCCAAAGCTTTTTAGCAAATTCTCAATATCCGTCCCTAGATGAGTCTTTACAATAATACAAAATATGCAATACAACACACAATAAAAGGTACAATATGCAAAATCATTCGGTAATCAGTGACCACATGTCTGACCTCTGAATAAAAAGTCTTGTTTATGTTTAATAAGGACCCAGTTGGTCTCTCCCTTCAGTTCAGTGAGATTAGATTTCCAGGTTTAAGCGCTCCGTATGAAGAAAGATGACTGGCCAAATGTTGTTTCCCGTCTCGGTATTTGACAGTTCCCGCTGCCTGAAAGCAAAATATAAACAGTGAATTCCTGATTTTCTCTTTTGCTGTAACACATGTCAGATAAGCATTGTGTTCATTGTGTTCTTTTTCTTTTTTTCTTCAGTAAAGAGATTTTAATGCAGGTTTTCTATGCCTCCCTGCTTCTTATTTCTTCAGTAAGACCTTGACATACACCGGTGCAGATGTCCAAACCTACCACATGAGACACCTACAATGGGCCCTTTTGTTTCCCACAAGCAGTACTCTGATTTATTAAAATTGTTTCCACCTCATACTTACTGAGATATATCCCTGAATCATTAAGATCACACAAGTACATTGTAAAAATGTTGCATATGTTTGGCCGAAAAGATTTAATGGCTATAGGGGTGGGAGATGAACCTCCTTCAATACCTTTGTGGAAGTCTCTGATGTTAGATTATATTTCTCTCGAAAGACTAAGATTTCATATTAACGGTCAGAATGATCTCTTTAAAGGTAACGTTCAAAAAAGTGTTGAACTACCTGGGAAAATAGAATGTGACTGCCTGAAATGGTAGACCTAACCTACATTCATTTTCAACCCTTTCTATGTATATACGTTTATATATTTCTTATTCTTTCCACGTTACACATCATTTTAGACATGTACAGATTTATAAGATCTATAGAGCAACAATTTAACTATACATTATTTGTTAAAAACTCTGCTTTCAACTTTATATAACTGACAATGAAGAGTTTAATGAAATTCAAAATGTAGAGACTATCTTTCTCTCTCTCACACACACACCCACATACTTGTTCTGCTATATGTAGTGAGGACCATGTGTGTACTCCCATTGACTTCCATTGATTTTTGATAATTTCTAACCCTGTTTATGCCTTAACCCTAAAAAAAAAAAACCCTAAACATAACCATTACCCATGCACACCTCACCCTAACCCTAACCGAATTGACACCTTAGCCCTAAACCTAACCATTATCAAAATACCTTGTGAGGACCAGCAAAATTTCCTCACTTCACAATAATTGGTCCTTATTGTGATGGTGAAATTGGAAAATGGTCCTCACTCTAATGGCTAGATAGGTACATCCACCTACACACACACACACACACACACACACACACACGCACACACCCACATACAGACAAGAAAAATTGCAATTAGATATATTGAGAGATATATTGATGAATCTGACAGTTCTTTGGCACTCTGACCCCGGCAAAAGTCATGGAAGCAGCAAATTGGTATGAGCTTAGCTGATCATTGGTATTATACATAGGATTATACATGTCTTCCCCAGGGATCCGGACACTGGTGGTGGGGTGGAGGCCAGAGGAGAAGGAAGCCAGAAGGAGCTCCAGAGCATGATAAGAGGAGTGAAGTGGAGGTGGGTCAAAGCTCAGCTGAAGACCAGGAGAGTCTATGACTGAAGAGCTTTAAGCAGAACCTTACAAGATGATTGGCTGAAGAGGAATGAGTACTCAATGGTGATTGGCTGGAGCAGAGGCCCATGATGAGGGCCTCTGAGGGCATGAAGGTGAGGCTTGGGAGAGTCTTCCAATTTGAATTTGCTTTTAAATTTCATCACTTTTTTAATGGTAGTCCAATAGATGAGCCAATAAAGGCATTATTTTCTATTATTAGTTCTCAAATATTTCCAAGATGTCACCATTCCACATTTTTATTTTAAAGAAGATGGTAAATTGGGAGAACAAGAGTGACATCATCAAGTTTCACTAAAGTTGTGTAGTAAGTTCGAAAAGTTTTGGCCCATCCCAACATCTATTGTCTCAACTGTAGCTCCTTCCATTGGCCCCTTTAGATAAAACTCCCCCAGAAACTCAGTCTGATACATTTTTGATAAGAGATGAGCTCTGAAAACAGCGGGCGGCATCTAAATTATGCAGCCGCTTGCATCCTCTTAGGGGAAAAAGTGGAGTTGGCTCGAGTTGTCAAATGGAACGAGCTGTGACAGGCCTGTGAGCTGAGGGTGATGACCATGCATTATGAATGGTGCTAAGTATGCCTCAGCTGGAGGAGTTGGAGGGAGGCGATCTAGGCTGATGGGGTGGCGCAAACGTTTTGGTCACTTGTGGTTAATGCACTCGATTTTGCCCCTTAAAACATCCTTTATGATTCGGTTATTCCATTTTAACCCCCCACCTTGCCACGTAGCACTTCAAAATCAACCAACTAGATGCATGCAGTCACTTTCAGCTGGAATAATGCAGACAATGGCTATAAAACACAAACTATTCTCTCTGGAACAGAGAATGATTTTTTAAAAATGAAACTTTTTTAGGTAACTTTCACACACTCAAAAGATCTCACCAAAGAGCTTAAAGGCATCAGATATTTATTCCTGGTCCTCAAGAAAAAGGACTAAGGTACTAAAGTCACCCATTAAAACATGGTTTAGAGCTATATCTTTGAAGCAAATCTTTTTTTCGTTAGTCAGAGGAATATCTTCCTCAGTATCTCAGATCGCTATGCATTAGTGAGATGTAAGAGGCTTTTATGAGCACTGTCCTTAACTAGGGAACATGAGGCTTCATGTGGGACTTCCTGGTTCAGGCGTTGATGCACTCCTGGAATTATTTTGGTTTGTTGGCCACTCTTGGGAAGGTAGATGTTCTTTATAACCCTTTTGAGGATGATAGATGATGAGACTTTGTTTATCATTTGCTCTTTTAGCAGCATGTGCCCTTTTTTTGACATATTTTAACTTTTATCATGTGGCAAATCTATTTAATTTACTTTTTGATGCAAAGTCTGGCTGTGGACATAGATATCAAACACAACATTAGAAAAAGAAAAAACTTATAATAATTGATTCATGATTTAACAAAGTTCAAATTTTACTTTCTGCTGGTTCTCATTTATTTTTCCCTTTACAAATAAATAGCATCTTGATTTTTTTTTTATCTATGCAGGTTATCTGTGCCTGATATTACATCTTTTATGATGGTACTGTTGTAAGTGTGACAAAAAGCACTTAAATTTTAAGCTGCATCTTCTTTCCTTAAAGAAGCAACTAATATGTCCCTATCTTTTCTGTGTTAATGAGATTTGCTAACTAGCATATCTAACATAATCGCAGTTACTAAACTAGTAAAAGCTGGACTCAAATTATTTGATTTATTGTAATTATTCAAAAAATATGTTGATTATACCTAAATTACATTTATATATATATATATATATATATATATATATATATATATATATATATATATATATATATATATATATATATATATATATATATATATAATTTTTATTTTTATTTTTTTTCTCCCTATATGAACATATATTGCTCCCTATATGAACATCTCAGTTTAACCTTAGAGTTTTAAAATGCAAAATGTTGCATTTAATATTTCCCAAAATATTTTCTTTACGGAAAGATTAGTACAAAGAGATAAATAATTCAGAAACAAGATACACTGTAATATGACTGTATTGGATCCATATGTTAATTAATAGATACAGTTCTAAAATGACCATCATGACTAAAAAAGTCTGCATCTTGTCAGCTCAGGAAAATTCTCCTGTAATCTTGTGCAACAGCGAGTCCCAGAACCAGGTTTAATATTTGATGAATTTAGTTCTGCTCGCTGCCTCTGAAATCTTCTGGTTTTTCAGAGCTTTAAACTGCAAACCTCTTTTGTTTTTCCTTTTCAGTAAATCTGTTCATTTATTAGGGACAATCTGAAGGTATGACTGAGGGAAATTCTGCTAAAAAAAACAATAGTTTTTTACAACATATTTCCTGCCAGATTATTTTAAAGTAAAACATGTTTAAAGGTGTAAAAAAAAAATCTACTTGACTTGATAATCTGAATGTATCTTACAAATACAATTTGTATAAAATTCGCTACTATATGCATGGTCAGAGACCAACTTACGGAATAGATCGAGAAAAACACAAATAGAGCATGAATTTGCAAAACTTAAAATAAATGACTGCCAAAGTTACAGCAATGACAATTTTCCAGTCGATCACAGGCCAATATAAGCAATAAACAGGACATATGCTGGTGAAGATTCTCAGTCAACCAGGTCATAGTTATTCCAAAAGAGTAAAAAAACAAGCAGTGGTTGGCTTTAGAAAATGTGCAAACTGAAACTGACCTATTCCAAGGGGTGGACCCTTTTGTCCGTAGTTAGAACACTAAAGGCTAATAGTGAATACAAATATTAAAGGACAGAATATTAATCTCTCTTTTCCCTTTCGCAGCAATAAATCAGATATGTTAGTCTCTAAATTCAGCTGTCAGGGTGAAAATTGTCGCTAAAACCTGATGTTTATTTGGTAGTGACTGATTTAGTGTCTCAGCAGGTCTGAAATAGGTCCTGCCTCTCTTTACTGCTGTGTTATTGTCCAGGTGATGAGAACCATGTCCAGGATCTGCAGAGCAGAGCAGGAACAGGAGAATGTGTGTTTAACATGTGTTTGGATTGGTGAGCAGTGATTTATGCTGCTTGAGATTCTTCTTGCAAGCTTAAAAAAGGACAGGGGAATGTCTCATAAAAATGAAAGTATTTAGTTTCATTTAAAATAAAAAATACTTCAGTTATTTCGAAAAGACCCCTTTGAAAATTAGGGTTGTCGGACTCAGTTTCTCTATAGCTATGAATGATTTAAACATCCAACCATTTATATCAATCATTATGTCAACTTACTTAAATTCTTAGGTTCAATTTCTTTACAAGTTTATGTGAAAATTCACAAAGCTAGATTTTAAAGAAAAAGTGGATGTTTGGAGATTGCATGCGTTTAAACCTGCGCTTCACAGATGAGTTTTTTCTTTTAAAAAAGTCACACACCAAGAACACGACTGATTTTTCTCAGTACGCGACAATCTAAACGTAACACAGGAAGCAGCGCCACGGTTACACATTTTAATGTGAGACCAGGCTGACGTTCAGGGAGCCTCTTTCACAAAAACAGCCCCATAACACCGCTGGCAGCTGAAAATCCCCAGACCCAAAGCCTGTATTGATCTTCTCATCTCACCCTTCAAAAGGAAAGCAAGCATGTTGAACTCCTTTTGTAAGTTTGTTTTTCTCCAGCAGAAATCCACTTATTTATCATTTCTACTTCCTTTTTTTTGGCAGAACAGATTTATTGATAATCCTAAAACTTTAAAGAAACTTTTTTTTCTGAACACAACTGTGAAACCAGAGGAGGGTATGTCAAGATAAGAACTGATACACAACTTTGTTGTGTTTTCTTATGTACGACAACCCATCTCCGGCATAATTATCTTTCATTTCTTTTCTCTTTAGCATAATTTTCTTGTTTTTCCTTCTTTTCCTGCTCTCTGCCTTTTCCCACCCACTCCTCATCCCCCAGAGGAGCTGGTAGATCCCATCAGCGTCTGTTTGCTGGGAATCAGCTGCCCTTTGGTTTAAATAGCAAAACCCTCCATGTTCTATATTGCGTACACAAACAGGAAGTTAGGGCCTCACTTCTCAGGGAGGATGTTACGAAACTGTTTATTCTCCATGAACCTACTGCATTTTGTGAATATTACACGGTGGCTCTAAATCTTGACCCTTCTCAAGTTTCTTTTACATATCTCTACCTCTGGATTTTGCTGTTTCAGACAGGGGGGGTTGCACATTCTTCCAATGTTAAAGAAAATCTCTCTGGACTGGGTTTGCCTACATGAGAAAATTGCTATTTAAACGGTCCCAGTGGGTCTCTTTCAGAGTTTCCTCTGGCAAGGAATGCTTGAACTTAGCCTTTTTCTGTGTCTTTGGAGTGAAGTTTATTCAACACAGATCTCTCGATGGTTCTCCATGTTCTGAAATACGGCTTCTGAGAAAAACAGTGAGTGCCTTCGAGGGAGGGGGGGTCTGACATAAAAACATGTCAGACCTACAAAGTACAACCAGCCTCTGTAGTTGGCAGACCCCTGGGAAAATTTTTTAGCCCATAGTTTTGATTTCTCCTTTGTGTGAAACAACAAATAAAACAGTCACAGCTGGCACAGATTCCTTTGTCATTGTTAAAATGCTAAATAGTTCAGAAATCCTGGTGAGATGGAGCCACGAACTGGGGTGTTTAAACAATTTTTTCTTTGCATATCATTAAAGTTAACCCATCATAGGTCTTTTTTTACTGCAATGAATGGAGAACTCTGACTAAATTTCTGTTAACAGATCTAAACTTCTGGACCAGAAGCAGCCATCAAGGGTTGTGAATCCAAAAGCTCAAATAGAAATTGGGCTTTACTTGAAATAAAAAAAAAGAAAAAACCAAAAATACCAAACATAAGGTTCTGTGTTCTGTTTGCAGCACTGTTGCCTTACAGCAAGAAGTTCCTAGGTTTAACTCCCAGCCCCGGGTCTTTTGCATGTTCCCCCTGTGCTTGCATGGGTTCTCACCCAGTGTTCCACCGACAGTCCAAAAACATGACTGTTAGATTAACTGGCTTCTCTAAATCCTCCTTATATGTCAGTGTTCATGGTTGTCTATGTGTTGCCCTGAAACAGAGTGGTGTAACATGCCTTTTGCCCATCGACTGCTGCCCCATCATGATCCTGTTGAATAATCAAGATAAATAGGTGGAGGGATTTTCTGTGTTCATGCCTGTCATTTTGCACTCTGTAGTCTCTTTTTTTCAGTTGTATATAAGCATTAATTTAAAAGATGTAAAAATGTTATTAAAAAGTGTCAAAGTAAAGTGTGCATACAAAAATATTCTGACAGTATAAAACATTAAATGTTTTCCAGTTTTCCAGTGTGGGGATTTCTGTCCATTTACGAAAAATGTTTTTAAGACAGTTTTCGTAAATGGTAAAGGGCCTGTACTTATATACTGCTTTGGTCAAGCCAGGACACTTGGCCAAAGTGCTGTACACTATATTCACCCATTCATACACTGATGGTGGCAAGTTACACTGTAGCTACAGCTGCCCTGGGGCCCCCTGACAGAAGTGAAGCTGCCGGTGTTCTGTCTGATGATATATCTATAGTCAATAAGCCTGTGCAAGACGTCAGAGTTGCATTTATCACTAGTTTTGTACTAAAAATAGACTTTAAAGTACCTCAACGGCCATGTATCCCTTTAGTCATGTTATTAAATTGTATTTTTTTGTACATGACTAAAGTGATACATGCCCATTGAGGTCGTTTTTGTACAAAATTAAAAAGGGATAAACTAAAGGAATAAACGGGGATTGACTATGGATATGCTGGTCTGATGGGGTATGCTCATCTGACAGAACACCATACAATGGCGCCACCGGGGCCTCTGACCACCACAAGTATGCAATGTGGGTGGAGTGTCTTGCCCAAGGACACTACGACACTGAAACACAGAGCCGGGGCTTCAATCGACAACCCTCTGGTTGCAGGGCAATTCCTACATCCCATATCACTGTTGCAATGAAAAAATGAGAGATTTTTAATTAATTTGGAATGCAATTGCAAATGAAGGAAGAAAAGTATAGATGCCGTTTTAATTCTTTTTTTTTTTATCTTTCTGTTCCGTAAATATTTGGAGCTGATCATATGGTCTCATAGTAGCTTCTTTTGTGACGGCTAATATTGACCCATGGTATATTAGCATTTTCCAAAACCAACAGTGAGAACATGCTAGAAATATTTCCATTAAAAAGGTTTTAGCAAAAGGTCCCTGAGCAAGCCCCTTAACCCCACACTGCTCCCCGGGTACCGCACAATGGCAGCCCACTGCTTCCCAAGGGGATGGGTTAAATTCAGAGTAAATTTCCCCATTCTGGGACAATAAAGGGATTTACATTATTTGCGTTCTCTGAGGGTTACTTCTACTTTTATGGTATATAATATTTTCTGGAAAACAACAAAAACAAAAATTAATAAAACCAGAATAAACAAAACTGCATGCAAAATGTATTTACTACTACAACTTGTCATTTTCTGCTCCTATTGCAGGTGGAATAGGTGCTGCACACGGACTGGTCCACTAATGAGTCTGTCAAAATTCGAAGGAGCAAACGGTAATACTTGTTACCAACTGAGAACAGAGAAAAAAGATGTATTCTTTTACACCAGTGTTCAGCAGGATCCAGTGATATAAAAAAATACTAAAATAATGGGCAATGGCCAATACTGCCTATAAACGCAGTAAATACAACAACAAAGCAGGTAAATTTAACTTTTGTCCTCTTCCATGCATACAATATCCTCTGTTGCCATGGTTAAAACCAAATAACAAAATTATGAACTTTCTTAGCCTTTTTCATAGGAAATTGTAATCTTCTACTTTGATTTTCCACAGCACCTAATTCTACAAGTAATTCAAACAGAGATTTAGCTTCTGATTAAATAATTTGACTTATTGCCTGTATTACATTTTAACGGCTGATAAACATTTTGTTATCATCATACAAAAAAGACAATGTGACATTTTATGCCTAAACCACAAGGCTTATCTTCATTTGAAATATATATTAAAATAATCTTTGTATACATAGAAAGTATCCTGTACATAACACCATAGCGTATGTTTCCTTGTAATCACATTAAAAAACAATTATCTCCTTGTGATGTAACTTAAGATCCCAACCTGTAAGAAAAATACATTTACACACCAAATGTTAATCTTATTGAATGCATTTTTGTTTGGTTTTAAATGCCAATTTATTTCAGCCTAGTGATAATAAAGTAGCAAAGATTTAGTTTTTATTGTATTTCTCTGACAAATATTTTGAAATATTAATAATGAAAAATATTAATAAAATTAATTATAGTATCAACAAATTAAAAAATATTTTATTCATACTTTTTACAATCATGTTCAATTCATTTTCCTGTATGTAAGGAAATTGATTTCAAGAAACTGCTTCTCTCCTTTCAGGCAAACACAGGTGTTCCAATGTCTGACACATGTTAGCAAAGAGGACAAACACAAAGCTTCAACTAAATGGCTAAATGGTGTTATCCCTGTCTAACAGAGAGCTGCAGACAATTATGGGGCTAAATCCTTTTTGAAAGATCCCTCGCTGTAACCAATCCAGCTTTCATGGATTCAGGCTAATGGTCGAGGATGTGTTTGTGGATTTTCATGAGCTTTAATGTATTCATGAAGATGGCTATTTATTGGACAAAGTATTCACAAAACGTCACGAAGACGCCCCGCACCTCCCTCGCTCAGTGAGGGTGAAAAAGCTTCAAAGTTTCCTAGGACCCCCAAATGGATGTTTGGCTGGACCACAGAGGACACGGAGAACACAAGCTAAGTGCTTTAGCAGCGGGTGACGTTAACGCAGGAGGACAGGCTCAGTGTGGCGTGAAGCAGAAGAGTGCTGTGTGAGGTGACTTATGGGACAATGGGGCCGCTTTCTGCAAATAAAACATGAGGCTTATCCAGAGCCTCTGAACTATACAGTCTCAGCTTCTGTCAGGTGTTTTATGGTGGGAAGAACGAGGGAGGGGGGTCAGATTTAGACGCCCTGAAAGAAAAAGAAATCAGTAAAATATCAGTGTTTGCTGTTGCAAACACAGCAAGAACTTACAAACATTTAACTTAAGCATTTAATGTATCCTTTATAATTTTTTATGCGATCCAAATGACTTTATGTAATATAAAACTCAGCATATATATTGTTCATAACCATCTCAGTTAGGCGTCTAAGAAAATATGTCCACAGATCCACAGATTTGAAGTCGCATGAACTGCTAATTTAGACTTGAAACAGAATTTAAAAATTTTGTGCATAAAATTAATGCTTTAATGTTTGTCTTTGGGTTTTTTTCAGAGGTGGGGTGGGCAGTTATTTCACCCACAAGGTTATAGTTTTAATAAACATATATTTGATTTATATCTGAACAAGAAAAAAACAAAATCCAAATTCAGTATTGATCATCTCTAAAATTACATTTATCTATCTCTCTTTTTTAGTTATAAAGGGTTCTGCTACGATAAGCATTGCAAAGAAGGTTACATTGCATGATTAAAAGCTACATTAAAGGTATGGAGGAGGATCTTTTATTTCCAGGTGGATCGTCTAAATAAGTGGTCCTCTTAATTGTCAATCATTCTGGTGATATGTTTACATAAGGCCGTCCTACATGCTTGAACCGTTAGCTATTTTTTTCTGTGCATGCATGCTTTCAGGCGTATATCTGTGATGAGCTACGGTTTCAGACAGTCATTGAAGCTTACCTTCTCACAGCGGTTTTTTGAAAATGGCCGAGGGTCGTAAGAGAAAAAGTGTCTATGAAGTTTATGAGAAGAAAAGAAAGGCCTCAGAAGAGGCAGATATATCCCAGAATGCTTTGCGGGAGAGCTATACTCGTAAAAGCATTATTGGACCTGCTGTCACAGCGGCCCGACTCATAACAAAGATGGCAGAAACCGTGCAGTGGAGGAGTTATGTGACCATCGGAGCAAAAAGCAGTGATCATCTGTTTAAACGGTCAGCAAACTGAGTTTGCTATAATGTCCTCTATAAAGTCCCCGCTCTATATAGTGATTGAGGGATTAGGGGGGATGTTTGAACACAGTAAGCTTGTATGAGCTATGAGAACAATAACTTTTAAACAGAGCGTGCACGAGGACTTGTTCACGCTCTCGCACGCACATTTCTTTTCAAGTGGAGAGGGCGGGACTTAAAAATTTGTGAAAATCCTCCAGAATACCTTTAAGTCTATTCAGAAGTTGGACCCAAAATTGAAATTAAACTTACAAGTGTTGATAGCAACACACCAAAAGTCTATATATAGAAAATAAATTGGCTAAGATTGGAATTAGGTAGCGAAATCTTTCCTCCTCTCCCATGAAATACATATTTTTCACAGTAGATCAACAGTCAGTTGACTCTCTACAAGTTCATCTTCAGGCCATATCTAAGGGTGTGATCACAAGTGATGGCTTCATATTTAACAGACTAATAACTTCTAAATATTATAAAATATGTCTGGATAAAAGATACAAAAAACAAGAGGTATCCAAGCTATCAATGCATTATTATAACATATTTAAGTTCCACATCCACATCAAGTAGTAGATGAACAATATTTATGAAAAACCCCAAATCAGTCATGGCAGGGGATTTTTTCTTCCTGTTTAATTTAGAGCTTTTCTCCCCATTATGAACAGGAGAAAGTTGGAACACCAGTTTGATTAGCAGCAACATACACTATATTGCCAAAAGTATTTGCTCACCCATCCAAATTATTGGAATCAGGTGTTCCAATCACTTCCATGGCCACAGGTGTATAAATTCAAGCACCTAGGCATGCAGACTGTTTTTACAAACATTTGTGAAAGAATGGGTCGCTCTCAGGAGCTCAGTGAATTCCAGCGTGGAACTTTGATAGGATGCCACCTGTGCAACAAATCCAGTCGTGAAATTTCCTCGCTCCTAAATATTCCACAGTCAACTGTCAGCTGTATTATAAGAAAATGGAAGTGTTTGGGAACGACAGCAACTCAGCCACGAAGTGGTAGGCCACGTAAACTGACGGAGCGGGGTCAGCGGATGCTGACGCGCATAGTGCGAAGAGGTCGCCAACTTTCTGCAGAGTCAATCACTACAGACCTCCAAACTTCATGTGGCCTTCAGATTAGCTCAAGAACAGTGCGCAGAGAGCTTCATGGAATGGGTTTCCATGGTCGAGCAGCTGCATCCAAGCCATACATCACCAAGTGCAATGCAAAGCGTCGGATGCGGTGGTGTAAAGCACGCCGCCACTGGACTCTAGAGCAGTGGAGACGCGTTCTCTGGAGTGACGAATCGCGCTTCTCCATCTGGCAATCTGATGGACGGGTCTGGGTTTGGCGGTTGCCAGGAGAACGGTACTTGTCTGACTGCATTGTGCCAAGTGTAAAGTTTGGTGGAGGGGGGATTATGGTGTGGAGTTGTTTTTCAGGAGCTGGGCTTGGCCCCTTAGTTCCAGTGAAAGGAACTCTGAATGCTTCAGCATACCAAGACATTTTGGACAATTCCATGCTCCCAACTTTGTGGGAACAGTTTGGAGCTGGCCCCTTCCTCTTCCAACATGACTGTGCACCAGTGCACAAAGCAAGGTCCATAAAGACATGGATGACAGAGTCTGGTGTGGATGAACTTGACTGGCCTGCACAGAGTCCTGACCTCAACCCGATAGAACACCTTTGGGATGAATTAGAGCGGAGACTGAGAGCCAGGCCTTCTCGTCCAACATCAGTGTGCGACCTCACAAATGCGCTTCTGGAAGAATGGTCAAAAATTCCCATAAACACACTCCTAAACCTTGTGGACAGCCTTCCCAGAAGAGTTGAAGCTGTTCTAGCTGCAAAGGGTGGACCGACGTCATATTGAACCCTATGGATTAGGAACGGGATGTCACTTAAGCTCATATGTGAGTCAAGGCAGGTGAGCAAATACTTTTGGCAATATAGTGTATACTGAGAGGGTGCAAGCAAAAAAAGACACCCCTATTTCATGTCTAACACCTTCAAGTCTTGTCAAAATTTGCAGCTGCCATCACAGACAAACCAACTGCCATCTAGAAAAAAGGTTTTATGGTCAGACAAGATCAGTGCTCCCTAAACTCAAACACAAACAGAATGTTTGGTGGAATCAAGGTGTGTGTTTCAACCCTAAGAGGAAAGTACTGCACCACTGTCAAGCATGGTGTTGGTAGTATCATGCTATGGGGCTGTTTTGTTGCCATTGGGGAAAATCTTCACCTTCACAACAGCTAAATTGAAACTTGCTAAAGATGAATGAACTAAAGAGGAAACAACTAATCTGATCAATCGTGATTAATCAATTATTGAAATAACCGTCAACTAATTTAATAATCGAATAATAGTTAGCTTCGAGTGCAGAGACTTTAAAACATGCCTTTAGCTGACAGAGTGACCCACTTAGAGCAGTAATTATACCAAAATTGTAAAAAAAAAAAATTAAAACAAATTTGCATTTAAGGTGAAAAATCTTTCTGGTGTGTCAATATGTTATATCCAGAAAAATTTTAAGTTTCACCTGGTTTAATTTTGTTAAAAAATATATTTTTTAAGGAGCCTTTGGCTATCTGAATATGAATCGATTAATCGAAAAAATAATCGACAGTTCAATCGATTTGCAAAATAATCGTTAGTTGCAGGCCTAGAATGAACCGAAAACAAAGGCATCTTGAAAGCCTTGAGTGAAACTAAACCAAAAATGGATTGACTGTGATTAAAACCATCCAAAATCGTAAAACCAACCAATTTTAATAACATCTGGATAATCTGAAACTTTCTAATGGAGTTTAAACTACATTCATTTGTATATATGTTTAAAACTGAATGTATAATTCTAACCCTGAGTGGATTAGAGAAAATCTCTTAAAGCTACAGTGTGTAACTTTTAGCAACATCTAGCTGTCACACTGCAGACTGCAACAACATGAACGTCTCCCCCCCACCGCTTCTCCCCCCCAACAGTACGGCGAGCGTTACGGGACAAAATGTCTTCCACGACGTCCGCATCACCTACCTTCTCAAGTGATGAGGTTTGTTTACATAGATAATTTTACAGATAGTATTTCATTAGTCTGTGTAGGGTATAGATTTCATGTAGGCTTAAGATAATAAATATACCCGTTATTTTTTCTACATCGTTGTGACGTTTTTGCGATCTCGCAATCGCTAGTTTGTTGGCTCTGCGCTGCCGTAGCGCAACGATGTCTGCCTCCATGGCTGCGAGACCCGCTCCTATGTAATTATAAATAACGAATTCTAAGGCAACTCAAATATTAAGGTTAAGAGGCCGAGCTCGTAGATGATGATAAATAACATAGTTATGTATAATATACTACATTTCTGACTGTATATCCCTGTAATTATTACACACTGTAGCTTTAAAAAGAAAAAATTGAACTTTTATATTCCTGTCCAAGATGTGTGTTATATCAGCGGTCCATGCTGAAGGTTTTAATTGTCAAAAGCCCAAAAAACACAAAGCTCTTAATGCAACTATAAGGCATTAGAATGATAGTAGAGCTTTAAAAAAAGAGAGATTTTGTCTGATTGGTTGGGAGTGGTGTTCTAGTGGTTAGGGCATTATGCTTGGAATCCAGAGGTTCTCAGACTGCCACTCTGGGTCCCTGAGCAAAAGTTAATTTCTCCAATGTGAGATCAATACATTTAAATTATTACTTAAAAAGAATTCTCAGAAATGTAACCAATATATACGAAGCAGATAAATATCAGAAGACACCTAAAGTCCCAGGAGGCAGCAAGCCTTTAACTTAAACATTACAGGATATATTTTTATCCAGCAGCATCCCAGTTCTTAGTTGTGTGAGAACTGATGGAGCTTCCTTGGTAGCACTCAGGAGAAAGAGGCCAGCAGGTTTATATGGAAACAACTTCTATAAAATTCAACCAAAGGGACGTATAAATAAAAAATACTTTATGGCTTACAGCTAAAAAGAGCTTTGAAAATGGCTTTGACATCCCTGAGCAAAAAAGTTTGGAGCTTTGGTGACTCATTTCTTTGCTCTTTTCTCTAAAAGCTGATTGCTTCCTGTTTTTAAACCAAACTTCTCTAGTAGCGATTTATCAGTATAGTTAGAAAATTCTCTAACAATATATGATTGATCTCACAGAGCATAAACTCTTTCTTTTTTTTTTTTTTTTTTTTAGGTAAGAATAACATAGAGTTAAACCCAAGATGCATCAAAAGTTTGACCACCTGGGGATAAAAACATTCAGCTAAATGATGAATAAATTAACGTTCACTCAACAGCACAGTCAATATTTCATAGCCAGAGAGTGTTGGCTGAAACAGTAAACAGAGCGTAAAATTATGTTGTTCTTCCACATCTTAAAAATAAAGCCCAGATCTGCTCTTTACCATTTAACGTTAAAACTCTTATTCTGTGTAAAGCACGCTGGACCAGTATTGTTGCTTAGTTCATCAGGATAATTCATCAAATGCTTTAACAAAAAAGAAAGGTCAGCTACTCTTTGAGGTGGTTTAGAATAAAAATAAAAAACTGTTGTTAAATAGCTATTATTAAATAAAGAATCTTGATAAATGATTGAGGTCATTTTATCCAAACAGCAGCTCATACTTTACATGTTTCACCTCTGCAGGCTAAAAAGGAAAAGAGGAGGGAAGATTTAAGGAAAGGCTTCTCCTTCTTTCAGAGATATGTCACAGAAAGTGGACCTGTTTTTCTCCATATATGTCTGTACATAGCTGAGTTTCTGAAACATGTGAAACACAGAAGGCTGTATCTATTTTTAGATCAGAATCGAAGAAGAAATACAGTGGGAACATGTCCGTCCACTAGACCTCCCCCTCCTCCTTGTCCCTCTTCGACCTCCTCCCCTTCGCCCAGCAGTTCTGATTGTGTTCCTATACAAAGTCAGGAAACCGTCTGGCCTCTGAGAGCTGCCTTGTTGTGAGGAAACCCGCTGCATGCTGGGCTCACATCCAGGGCCAGCCCTAACTCCCTGCCATTACTCCACCCACACAGCCACTTACATCAACATGGAGGAAGACAATCAAAACATTCACAATTTAAATTATTTTCAACATTATTATGACATTTTCTAGTTTATCTTCAAGCATTCGGTTATCTAAATACATTTATGTCTTTATAAACAAGGCCCCGTCTTTTGAATTACAGATACAATAAATAAATGACAAGTCTTTTTGTTCATTTTTGTTCATTTGTTTTATTTAATTAATTTTTGAATATTTAATGATAAACATTTAGTCAAACATAAAAATGTGCACCATTATCATTTCTTGTAGTGGTAA
Source organism: Cyprinodon tularosa (assembly GCF_016077235.1). Taxonomy (NCBI): domain Eukaryota; kingdom Metazoa; phylum Chordata; class Actinopteri; order Cyprinodontiformes; family Cyprinodontidae; genus Cyprinodon; species Cyprinodon tularosa. The sequence continues at coordinate 1,275,077 of NW_024038977.1, read as the reverse complement.
TGAATGCTTTTTTTTTTTAATTAATAATCTTAGAATATTATGTTTACATCTTTAAGCTCATTTGGTAACTGATTAGGTTCAAATTTGTTTTCATTTCCTGCTTAATAACATTAGAAATACATTTTAAAAATGCATTCAAATCTAAACATTGAAACTATCTAAATTTTTATCAAGCAAATTAGTTAAAAAATAAGACAAATCAGACCAAAACTCATTAGAATCAACCTGAATATCATTCAGTAAAGATTTATAAGGGGACTGAATGATGGAATAAATATATCAACTTATTACTGGTCATTATTAAAATGTGATGGAGGAAGTGTCTGCGTTGGGAAACAAATTTCAGCTTGCATCCATCTTTAACTGGCTTAGCTTTAGCAGGTAGGGTGCCAGTAAACAGCACTTATTTGCTGTGCTCGTCGGGTAAAAAGGCTAGATCCTAGATTTTCAGGACAGATTTTAAGAGTTCATTTATATTTCTGTAACATTTTGTGTCTAATTACAAACCAGTTCCTTTTTATTGGAAGGAAAACAATGATTCTCCTTCCGAGGGGGGAGCATGCAGGAGTGCGTGTAGTGATGGAGGAGGATCCTCCGTATCAGAAAAATGTGTTTCTAAGAGACGCGTATTTATTGATCTGGTGTATTTGGAAGTAGTATTGAGGATGATTTCGGGGGCAGATTCTAGAGATATTTCCATTATATATGAAATGTTGTCTGTGTTTTGTGTTAGCTTGATAAATAAAATATAAATGAAGAAATATTGACTGTTGTGTCTGAGCTTTGTAGAAATAAAATATATTGGATGGACACTAATATTATTTTTTTGTGTTTAAATGCATCAGTTTGAGTAGAACAATTACAAAAAGAGATGGTAATAAGTTTTAAATTTCTTTTAGCTTTTACAGCTCACATATCTATACATATTAGAAAAACTAAATGAGGGGTTTCAGGACAAATATGAATAAGATGAAGCGAACAACAATGTTTTTAGAAGGTAAAACAGGGTATAATTAGGGTAGAATTATATTTTTAAAAAAACAAAGACTTATATAATTCGATCTAAAAGCTTAAAAATCTTGAATGCATATAAATATATATATAAGCAAGCATATAGATTAAATTCTGTTTATTTATATAGCACCGATTCACAGCACAAGTCAGCACATGTCACATTTTGATCCCTGATTAGAGAGTGATATAAATTCACAGGTTGGGAGTGATCTGTAAAGCCATATTTCTGTTTTTTAGAGAGCTGGCTTTAAGCCTAAGCATGCTTAGGGGCCCAATGCCAGCAGGGGACCACCAGGAGCCCTTGAGTTTCATGTAGAAAATAATTCAGTAGGTGTTTTCTAATTTTTATTTTATTTGTTATCAAGCTGATAAGAAAAAATACAGTTTTGAATAAGAGTAACTATATTTGACAAAGTGGAAACAAATAAATGGACACTTTACATAATGTCTAAATTATTTCAAGATTTGATTATTTATATATTATTATCATTTATATAACATTATTTTTTTCTGTTTTTGCCTCTGCTTGTTTGAGCTGGGATCATATTTTAATCAGACTGTAACTGCAAACAAATCACAACAAGAAACTATATAAAAGTAGGCCTACGGCAAACAGCATAGTCCATAGTCATAGTCGATGTCTGAAGCTGTATATGAAAGGTTTACACTGAACCTTACAGCAAGCACTGATAAATAACTGAATTCTACTATTTCATTTTCATATTGAGGTCATATTGCCTTCTCTATAGGCAGGCCACTTAGGACCCCATTTACCTTTGGCTCGGCCCTGCTGGACATGGCCACCCTTAGCAGTCATTTTTTTCACCCTCTAATACAGACGATGGCAGCAATAATACTATCAAGACGAATGTTTAAGCTTATTAAACATTTACATTTTTCATATATTAATACTTACTTGACAACTTAAACCCTGTGGTTAATTATGCACATCAAAAATACTAACATTAAGGTTGATATATACAGAATTCATGCACTTTTAAGAGCCTAATTTTGTATTTTAAGGGGTAAAGAGAAAATTATGTGTCTCTGCAAGTCAATAAGGAGTTTTTACTGAAATCATAGATAAATTATTACTTTAATAATAACTTAAAAATCCATTTAATGTAGATATCAGTAAATTTAATATTAATGTTATGCAGAACAATTTTTGATAAAAGTAGGTAAGTAATGACATTGGAAAAGTTGTTTGCCACAGACATTTTGTCCACTATACCCTTTATTTAGACAGCAAGGATGTTTAAATATATGGATCTATTTGTAATTGTTTATTTAGAAAATATGGATGTTGTGCTCGTTCCTGTTGCAACAGCGTAGATGGACCCTGAGGTTCCTCTTTTGGCCCCCTTCAGTTTACATTTAATTTTCTGGCTACGCCTCTGGTGGGGGCTGCTAACGCAACAGCTGAGGCAGATCTGCAGCTTGATTGCAGCACTCAGCAGACCCCAACATAATTGATGACCTAATTGAAAACCAGGAGGAGGAGGAGGACGCAGAGACGGGCTCCAATCAGAAAAGTTTACTTGTTCCTACCAGTCCCCCCCTCATACACACGCACACAGCTGAGGGCATTGATGTGAGCGCTTTCAGTTTTTTACGCGCACTTCTTCCCCCTCATCTCGCACCCTCACACACGGAGCACCTAATCCACCTTCGCACCTTTTGTTTTTACAGCGCGTCTCTTTTCTTTTTCCTTTTTTTCCCTCCCCTCCTGCAAACTTTTTCCTCCGTCTCTTAATGAATGATTCTGTGTAGCTGTAAAACTTCCAAAGCGAACCCGGATTGCTCTTCTACGCGACCTCACCTCCGCACATCTCCGCTCAAGTTCAAACCCCAGCAGGACTTCAGGCGCACTTGGAGTAAAACCCACCCGGCGAGGAAAAACCTGATCCTGTGCGCAGCCACGGCCGAAGCGAGCGTCACCATGAGTCTGAAAGCTGACTCTGAGCCCAACAACAACGTCTCCATCGAGGAGGAGGTGAGTTGACCCTGGATTATCTTTGTTTTTGTCAGTTTATTGGGTTTTTGCAGGACTTGGACCCGGTCATGTTGGAGCTTCCGGCCCCTCTGAAGAGCCTGGGCTCCTCACTGAATGAAAGGAAATTAATATTTGCTGGTTTTTATAGAGGTTAGGAAATATGCAGTTTGAATCGTATATAAACGGTGTAGTAGGCCTATTTATCATTTTATCTATTAATATTTTAAAATGGATTTTAAGTAATAATAAAAATACAATCTTGAATTACCTAGACATCTTTTACACTCTTAGCCTAAAGGGTTTATTTATAATTTTCTATTGTTTTGTTTTTTTTATTTTCCCTTTTTGTGCATTTTTGTTTTACATAAAAGTATGAATTTGTATTATATTTTCTCCCACTAGCCTTGAATACTGTTTCGTTGGGACCAACCACGTATCAATTGCTTTACTGTACATTTTAATCTTTTAAAAATGGCTGCATTTATTTTAACCTTCATTTTAACATTCTTTTACACCCATCTGTCATTTAAAAAAAATAAAGCTTCATTATATAGATGTCTTTCTTTAGTGTAATAAAATATTAGGCAATAATCCTATTTTTATTTTTTTTTACTGAGTGATTAAATGATCTCCCTTACGATAAACCGTTTTAAAAGATACCCGTATTCTCTCTGTGCGGCCAGCTTTATTTCCTCTTTAATGGCTCCTTGTGGAGAAGCTCTAAAGGAAGCAGTGAGTCTTCTGTTGGTCCTCCTTGGTTGCCATTGTCCTATAACAAAGCCTTTTTGGGCCACTTGACTTTTCTTTCTTTTTTTTTTTTCCTTGCTGCTAATTTGCTTTGCATGCATCCTTCCTCATTGTCTTTAGAAGATGAAATGTGTGGTTAAAATGGAGGAAGAGGAAAACATTTTGGAAAAATGCTTTAACATTTTTTTTCCCTGACCATATTAGAATTAAATTATAATTCTAAGTTTACATCATTAGGTTTGCACTTTTAAGGCAGTTAAATTCATAAACTGTAGAATAAATGGAAACATCTACTTCATTGTGTCCTTGTTAATCTGGTATTAATCTTCTGTATACACTGACATGTAAAAGGAGCTGAGAACCGCTGTCGTTTAGCACCTGAAAAATGTTGGACGGACAGGGCAGGGGCGACTGGTCGGAGGAAGGAAATTGTGTCACGCTGTGCACTGTTGTCCAACGCTGTTCCTCTTGCTGCTCCATTGTGCTGAAGGCCTCCCTGCCGACTGAGGACTAATGGGCCTTTATTCTGTCGGCCATGCTGGAATAAGGACGCTTGCTGTCCAGTCAAGGGGGGCCATGGGTCTTTCAAGGGGATCAAAGATTCCACTTTACATATAGGCAGCCTGAGCAAATTTTATCACTGGGGGGGAAAAGGGCAGAAACATTTTAACTCTATTAAATCAAGCTAATGTGTCCTGACAACGTGATTTCTAGTCCAATGCAGAGATGGGATTTGGGTATTAGGGTTTTCTGTTTAACAGGAAGGAGAATATTGAAACTTTTCTAATATCTGATCTTACTTTCTCTGCCTTTGGATGGAGTAAGAAATATTTAAACATTTCTCTGCATTAATGCATCCTTTTGCCATTTATAATTCCAGCTGATGCATGCTTTCCCTTTTGCTGTCCTTTTTTTGCTACTAGAAACAATGTCCTGCTACAATAGTTACATTAATTGGCTATAGTAAAATATTGAAGACCATATTTTTTTGGTATATATGAATTTTTTCTTTTGAGTCTGCTTATACAATTTTCCTGTTGGCCATTTTTTTTTTTTATCTGTCCCCATATCACACAGCGTTTGCCCCGCCTTTGGTTTGTTAACGAGTTAATTGCAAAGAGATGAAGAAAAACCATTGAACTATTATACAGTTCAGTATTTTTTCCTCAATTGTATTAATATCAAACTGAATCTGATATTTAACTGTGGAGGTGGACTATAAACTTGAAGCCTTTTATTTTTAAAACAAATATAAAGGAGATTTAAGGAATGTATAAATGTTGTTCCAAGGTCTTTTGTTTTATATTTCAAGTAAAATTGAGGTTTCACATTTATTCACAAAACTGCATGCATCTGTTTTTGAAACAAGGCTTTAAAATGACCAGTTTCATTATTTTTCCTTATTTGCAGGTTCGAACTCTGTTTGTCAGCGGTCTACCAGTTGACATCAAACCACGGGAACTTTATCTTCTTTTCAGACCTTTTAAGGCAAGTTGCAGCACATTTCTTAGGATAGTCCACTGGTTTTTACTGAAGCTTGCAGCGTTTAAATGGAACAAATTTGTCACCATTTTTCAACAAAAAAAAAAAGCTGCTGTTCACAAGCTTCTGGGGCAAATTCATGGAAAATAGTTATGAAGGGATTATGTGCAGAGGGGCATTCCTGTAATGTTTAGGAACTTTCATCTGAAGTGCAGGTACATTTATTTTTTTAGCCACTAATCATTTCAATCTAGTAAATGACTCGTCTAATGCTAGGCTCCAGAACGAAGGTCTCTCTGTTTAAAGTTTCTCTATTAAAGGAAGTTTACACATTTGCATATATGGAAATCAGGTCACATCATTGTTAAACTATTACGCTTTTTTTTTTTTTTTTTTTCCTTTCCTTTCTCGGCCCAAGTTCCATAAACACCCCACCTCCTCCCACCGTTGTCCTAACGAACCAAATTGGAAGTGTTGTCCCTCGCACATGGATGGTCCTGTGGAATGTGTAAATGAGTAGCTCTTGCGATTGGCCAAGCGATTTTTCTCTGACCCAGCTCACACACAAGCAGGGAAATTTGGACATGCACCTCAAACATTTGCACATTGTGAAACAATTTTTTTTTTTTTAACTACAACTTTTTTTTTTTTTTATTTTGCAATTGTTTAGCTTTTATTTCATCATGAGGCAAACACAGCTCCGTGTTTGGGAGCTGCTTCAAGCAGATCTTGCAGGGAAAAGAAATTGATTTTGAAGACAAGGGTGATTTCCTCCTGATTTATTGAAGCTGTTGCATATTTTTTTTTTTCTTTTTTTGCCATACACCACCATGGGTAAATTACATTTTCTATGCTTATGGGTCTTATTTGGAAGCAAACCACCTTCCTATGGTTATAGAAAAATGCTTTTATATTGAGTTTGTCCTATTATAACCATCCTTAATGCTGTTTTGAATGTTAAACCTATTGTTCTATGTTTTTTTTTCTATGCTCTATGAGCTGCCTTGGAGCTCGTCTGCCTGGCTGTGTGTTTCCTGGACGGGGCCGCCTTTTACAGCTGCTTTTTGTATCTCTGCTTCTGTCTCCTTGAACCCCAGTCGGCCTCTGCAGATGGCCGCTCACACTGAGCCTGGTTCTGCTGGAGGTTTCTTCCTGTTAAAAGGGAGTTTTTCCTCTCCACTGTCGCTACAAGCATGCTTAGTGTGGGGGATTGTATTTGAGTCAATGAGTCAATGCAATCAACTGGTTTTCCTTAGATAGAAAACTTTGTATCAATTTGACTGTATGATCTGGTTGAACTGTAAAGTGCCTTGAGATGACATGTGTTGTGAATTTGGCGCTATATAAATAAACTGAATTGAATTGAATTATGTAGATATTAAGGTTTTGAATACCAATATTTTTTTTCACCAGTTAATCGAATGATGATTTTTGTATTTTTGTTGCTCTTTTGTTACAAATGCAAAAGGAAGTTCTATGATTGATTGACTTGATGGTGCCTTAAGGCAGATTTGGCTTCATATAGTGAGATGTTTTATGCCTGACCTCCTCCATGTGACTTCAGGGTGGATAATTGGCTATCTTTTTCCCCACAGGGTTATGAAGGGTCACTGATTAAGTTAACATCAAAACAGGTGAGGTACTCTCCACCAGCTCTGAAGCTCTTCTGATACCCAGATGGATTTGTCATTTGCTACTTAACTTTTATTTTATTGAGAATTTAATTTATTAAAGTTTGAGGTGAGTTGGCATTTTACAACGCATTTCTTTTGTCTTGCAGCCTGTCGGGTTTGTAACTTTCGACAGTCGCTCTGGAGCTGAAGCTGCAAAAAATGCTCTAAATGTAAGCGGCAAGTTTGAATTCACCCGAGTCAATTTCTTGAAGAGTTTAGAAAATTTCTCCCCTATTTTTTATTTTTTTTTTTCCCATCTTCTAAATCTGTTGTGCTAACCTGTTTGTTTAAACCTCAAAATGATTGGAACTTCATTGTAAGAAACGTCATCTCTCCCTCTGAAATTTCTCAAAGCCGACCCGTTTTGTCTCTTACAACTCAATGGCAGGGCCATTTTTGGAAAGAGGCCAGAATCCTGTAGCCTTACGGTAGTTTACTTTGACCTTGATACACATTCTTCTTAGTCTAATAGCTCTCCTCAGTTTTGCATACCACTGCTTTACTGTAATACCTGTCCTATAGCCACATGTGTAGTTATTTGGACACATCATTAGTAGTGTAACCTCTTATTTTTGTCACCCCATAGCCCACGTTGGCAGTATCTAACACTTCTCTCTCATAGCTTAGCATTCCTTAGGAGCATCACCTCTTAGACACACTAGAAGTCACACACACACACACAAAACACATACACCAAAATACTACTCACCTGCATGTGGGCACAATGCTTAGGGCACAAAACACAAAAGCAGGGTTAAACCACCAAAAATAAATGACAATATCTCGCTGTTGGCCTCCTTTTCCCCTCATCTCCTTCTCCTTGTGGCTCACAAGGAAAACAAGATGGGAGCGTGTGGAAATATCAGAAGTGTATCCTTCAGATCTTTGAAAGATGCACCCTGACTATTGAAACACAGTTTTAGGGAAGGGGGGGCCAGGTGAGACTGCTAAACTTTAACCCTCCCCCCCCAATGAACTCAGCTCGCCTCCCTTACAACCATGTCCTCCTCCCCCTCCTCCGTCTCTCCTCCCAGGGTATCCGTTTTGATCCCGAAAGCCCCCAGACCCTGCGCTTAGAGTTTGCTAAAGCCAACACGAAGATGGCAAAGAGTAAGCTGATGGCCACACCGAACCCCACAAATATCCACCCTGCTCTAGGAGCACACTTCATTGCACGGGACCCATGTAAGTTCTACAGCTGCACTACTCTAGGCTCTCATCCACACTCACCTTGGCAGTGTCAGTGCTCAGTGGCCCTGGTTGCCCTCTTTAAGATCTGAAGATGTTTTGGGATTACTTGGTTTGGGAGGGGAATCAGCAGTTTCTAACAAATTAAAGGACTAACTCACCTTCACATGCATGTGTCATCGCTATTCTTTATTCAGTTGCTTTGCTTCTGTACAGCTGGGGAAATTCCACTTGCAGGTTTTGGTCTGCAGTGACATCTCTGCTCTGTTTGCCTAAACATCTGCTTGATTCATTAGGTTGAGACTGGTGGTGGTTGACAAGTGCTACAGTTAATGTCAGGGTTTCTTTCAGATAAATTTACTGTTGTGGGGTAAAACTAAAGCTGGCTTTAAAGCCGCAGGATTTTAAATTACAGTAAATCTTCTACATTTCCTTCATTTTCTTGATGCATTTTTAAAAAAAAGCCATTTGCTTCTGTTTTTATTTAAATGATGTGGAATGACTATCTTGAAATTATATTTTCAGCTATATAAATTGACAGTGGGATCCACCTGTGGTGGATCCGTAACAAAGTCATCAGACTTTCTGTCATATTTTTATCATGTTTGGTAATCGGCCTCTATTAGAAATATGCGAGTGTGCATCTATTTGAGCAGCTGTAGCAGTGCAGTCAGTTTTTCTATTGCCATTCTTTACATCCTCAGATGATCTGACAGGGGCGGCATTGATCCCAGCATCACCAGATGCCTGGACTCCGTACCCCCTGTACACCACAGAGCTGACCCCAGGCCTCCCCCACGCGGCCTTCACCTACCCGGCAGCTGCTGCTGCCGCTGCAGCCCTCCACGCCCAGGTGAGGGAGCAACCGGTGTGTTTCTCTTCCTAAAGCTTTAATACTCTGGACACTATGGAGTTTTGTATCTGATGTATAAATTAAAAGGGAAGCTGAAATCAAATTGATGATAAAATGTTGTTGTTGTTTTTTTTTTTTTTTTCCTTTACCCAGATATCTGCTGTGCTGGGGTTAAACCTAGTCAAAATATGAATGGAAGTTCAAAGACTAAATGATAGTAACTGGACATGCCTCTATTAATTCTTCATGGTTTAGACTTGATGGTTTTTTAACACTCTAAGGTTTTGGTCTATGTTGACATGACGGCAAACATTTTCTCTAGATTTGCGGCCAATATCGCATCCCAAAGGTGCTCAATAGATTGCAGTCTTAAATGTGGAGCCTGGTGTCTATTAATTTAACGTAATTTATCTTGCGCTACTGGAAGTCGCAGTCAGAAGATGGCTACACTGGACTAAAGGATATGGCCATCGACAGCAATGGTACAAACCATGTTCAGTCAGTGCTAATTTGGACCCTTCAATCTAAATATCACAGCTTATATTGACTGTCCAGTTTCCTGTTCTTGGCAAACATGGAGACCCAGTGTGGTTTTCTGCTGGTTCTCTTCTACTTTAAGGTGTTGTCTTATACCCCATTTACACTACCCTCTAAAAACCTATCCGTGCCGAGCTTGGATCAGTTAACCGTGCCCGGCTCTGTTCCTTACGACCATTTACACACCGTGCTAGCGCGGCTCCTCGCCTCCTAGTGACGATCTACGGTACTACTGCTCTCTAGAGGTAAACAAGCATATCAACTTGGTGGTGCCTGTAACATTCAGGAAGTTATGATGTTGTGATATTTCGTTGTTTGAGGAGAGTCGGGTGAAGAAGGCAGCCTTTGGATTTACTTTTGGGAAGTGGATACGACAAACGATAGTCTAATCAGGGCTTACAGATGCAGGAAACGACAGACGTTGAGGTTCATCACACTGCTTGGCAGAATAATCACTGGAAATCATGTGGCACCATAGGGACGCCAGTATTTTTATGAATGTCTGAAAATTCATGATTATGGAGATGATGCGGTCTGCTCATGCGCTCTTTATCTAAGAACGGTGCCAGAACTGAACTAGTACCATGTTAGCGCAGGTCGGTTGTGTCTGGCACGGTCCGGTTCAGTTGTGCGTACCATTCACACGGCACGGTTTCAAAAGGGTAGTGGAAACTGGGCTTTGAAGTACGTTTTAAAAAAATAAAAAATAAAAATTTCAGTTGGTTATTCTGAACCAGTCTATTCTAACATCAAGACATTTACAGCCACAACTGTCAGACCATTCTGTTAACCTGGGTTGTTTTGTGGAAACGCCTACTAGATAAGCACTTTGACAGGTTCAGATCAACACTTTCTGCAAGTCGTCTTCATAACAGGGTGCCGGTCTCATACTCCAGTCCTTAAGGGCTGCTATCCTGGACTTTTAGATGCATCTGTTTCAACATCCTTCACTCTAATGTGAGCTCATTGGCTGAGCCTGACTGCTGTTAGTGAAGTAGTTTAGCCACTTGTTTCAGGTGTGTAGGAGACGATTGTTTTAATGCATTGAGTTACTGCCCTGTGATTTGCTAGATGGCAAATTAAGTGGCGTTTTGAGTTTTTGCAGCAATAAATGCCTTTATAGGCCTTTGCAAAGGGGTTTCTCACCTGATACCGATTGTTACTTGAATATTTTATTTTTTTAACCTATTGGAAATGGATACAACTTTCTTCCTTTAATGGCACATGGTTCATCCCTTTTTTTTATTATTGGTTGTGGAATGAAAATGTAATCTGTAAGCTGAAGGTATTCTTGGAATACAAAAGACAAGTATTTTACTTGAAGGCACAGTTCTACATTTTAAGCACTATAGTGGCACTTCTCAAGATCTAAGCCTCATTCTTGCAGCAAAAAAGGATCATTGCATGTTCAGATAAACCCACACAGCATTTGCGTCATCCTGACGGCTGTGCTCATGCTACAGCTACAAATAAAGTATTGGACAGGACCTGTAGCAACAATAGCAATGGAAAATATTTCTAACATTGGGTCATTTAAATTTCACTGCCAGCTAACTTCCTCCAGGGTAGTGCTGCTTCAGAGTAGGGTGTCAAAGTCTGACTCCAAAAGCAGAAGAATGTCAGGTATTTACTTGGAGAAATTGTCAGACCTGTTGATCTTCACTTGAGGTGCCAACTAACTGTCCACCTTGTGGTTGGAGCTGCCATAATGGAGGAGGGGAGAGGGAGCACTTTTAATTACGTTCTGATGAAAGATCCTTTAAGGGCCCTGGGCTCTGCAAATGTTCCTCTACTGACGCCTGTAGTGCCATTAGGCAGCAAAGGTAGAAGTCCCTAAAGGTCTCCTAACCGTATATTAAATCTGCTTGGTTGTGCAATTGTAGCATGAAGGGAAACAAGCTCGGGACACATCCTACTGATGAGGTTTATACAAACCCAAATATGCTAGCACTGTGAAAATGCCTGGACATAGCGGTTCAGTTCTGCACGTTAGCTTCTTGTTAATTACTTGGACCATTGTCCTTGTTAAGCAGCTACGTGCCCCACATTCCCATGGCGTTAGTGAGCTGGGCTTAAAGGGACAGTCCCCTAAATATTACCTCTCCAAAGCCAGATTTCAAATGGTTCTGCAACAGTTGGAACTAAATTTTGGTTTTGGTGTGGTGTACATGACTTTGTTTGTGTTTCTTTAGATGCGCTGGTACCCTACCCCTTCTGAGACTTCCCAGCCTGGATGGAAGTCCCGGCAGTTTTGTTAAATATTTAGTGAGTAATGCTCTTCCTCACTTGTAAATCAGTATTCAATGCAAAAAAATTGGTAACCTTGTTTGAAGTGAAAAGAAAAACTTAATTACTTTTTGGCATTGAGGGGGCCTGACTGTTAATAAGATTTTTAGTTAGAAAACCAAACATTTTGTCCAACCTGACCCAAAAATCTGTTAAGAATAAGGGGAAAAAAGACCTCAAAGGGCAGGATGCAGATTCCAGCAATTGACTGATGCTTTAGAATAACTCAATTATCAATGAAAAGGTGACTTATTTCACAAACTGGATTCACAATGTATGTGTGTAATATTTCAATTTGTTCATCTTGATTATGGCTTACAATGAATCAAACCACAAACCAGTCATCTTTAATGTTTACGATTAATAAAAACTCTTAAAGATCTTAACTAGATGTGGATTTGGTGTACAGCACTTGCACTCTGTTTTTCCTGTGCTGGTATTTTGAATTGGGATATAGTGTGAAATGAAGATGTTAAAGGTATAGTCCGGACATATTAAATTGCAGTCCTGGAGGTCTGGTGTCCTGCACGTTTTGGATGTCTCTGCTCACACACGTGGATCTAATCGCAGAGTTACCTTCTCTGTATGCTGTCAAGTTCATCAGTTCTGCTAATGACCTGATTTTTGGGCCCAGGCCTGAATCAGACAGTCATCTTAAAGATGTGAGACACTAATGCTAGAGGACCGTAATAGGAAGCAGGGTGCAGTGGATGATCCTTTGGCTTCGAGTTCCTGGGGAGGATCAGATCATTTGGTTGTCTCACATGCCAGTCTTTGTGCTCCCTAACACCATTGTACATCCTTGTTCGTTGCTAGATTCTTCTTGTTGATCCTCTTTACTGTTTATGTATCCAGTGGATTTTAAAGTTTGCTGATATTGAATTTGACAGTGTAGTGCACATATTATCTTTTGCTAAGTTTTTATCGCCAAGCGACATGGACAGACGGTAAACAGAGCTGTGTTGGGAACAAGCACACACGTTCTAGTTCCCATGAGGAGTTGAAGAGCAGAAAGGGTGGTCTTGTGTTTTGCTGCTATTTGAATGCACTATATTCTCCATGGGTTTTGGGCCAGCTAGCTAGTTGAACAGCAATAGTGGATTGAAGCACACTGATTTTAGGCAGAGTGGACCGTTGCATGAGTATCCTGCAGCAAATGGAAAATTTTAAAATAACAATCCCATTCAAAGTAGATGGCTTTAACTTTAAAAGTAATAAAGTGGCTCCCAGAGTGAATCAGGAAGCTTCACACTGGACACCAAGCAATTTGCATTCAGTAGTCCTGTCAATGACAAAGATGAAATGTGAAACTTCTTCAAATAAAAGGTATTTTAGATCTCTGAACTGCAGTCAAGTTTTCTTAAAGCTGCAGCTACCCCTGATGGCTGTTCGTTAGAAATAATTGCATACAGCAGCCTTTTTGGAGGTTTCCTATGATTTTCAAAATTTTTGCATGATAGTGTAGGCCATTTATGCAGTCTTGGCATGTCGGTACAAAAACCTAACTTTAGTTTTCTGAGAAACTAAATTTTGTGCTTTCATTGGCTTGCAAGCCATAATCGAGTTGACTCAAATATTTAAAACGGATATATTCAGTATTTTAATTAGTAAAGCACCTATATGGAATGGTCTAGTTTACCAAACATGCCTTACTTGTCCTGGAAAATATTGTTGCAGTTGGTTTTGACTTGGTGCAAAAGATTATTTACAGCAGCAGGGGGGAACTGTTCCAGAATATAAGCAGATTATAGCAACCCCTAGTTTTAAAATACCTGTTTTATCATTGGACCTCTTTAGAAACATACCACATGTTGTTGGAGCAGTTTTTAAACTATTAGAACATTTCCAGCAGGCACGTAAGAAACACTGTGGTGCAAGTTGGGATGTGTATAAATCAGTTTAAATCAATTTTAAACTATTTGTTGCAGGTTTTTAGGAAAAATCAAAAGGGTTAAAGTAGCTGGTATCGGTCTCTTTGAAACTAAATGGAACATAGAAAACAGTTTTAAAGTTCCTAATCGGAGCATAACCCACTCATGACAGGCCTTTTCTCCATTTCTAGCAAATGGTAAAGTGGATTTATATCTTTCAAAGACTTTCTTCCCAGTTGAATTAGCAGGATGTTTATAACAAGGAAAAAATGTAATGGTTGAGGAAAAAATTTTCACCTACTTGAGAAATCTGTAACCACTGTAGAATACATGCCAGCCCCAGTGGGGGCGCTGTTACACTCATACATATTGCAAGGTGCAAACAGCAAAATGAAATGGCAGCACAGCAGTTCATGAGTTTTAGAGGATGGAGAGAACTCATCATTTTGACAAAAGGTGTTTTGTGTCCACCAACAAATGCAACACCAGCAGTTAAAATCTGCCCTCTCATGTTCCTGGTTCAAAGATGTGTAACCAGACAAGTGTAGTTTTTTTTTTGTTTTTTTTCACACCAATAATCGTAATAAACTCCTTCATGCATAGACCTATCATCGTGTCAGTGCCAATGGGTCTAACAGGGAAGGTGCCTTTAATAAAAGAAAATAAATGAATAAATAAATGCTCAAATGTACTACGGAATATTAGGGCCAGGCTACAGATTTTATTTTTATTTTGAGAATAAAGTTGGAATATTACAAGAAGTCATCATACCACAACCCATTACAGAAATAAACCTTTTACGGTAGATCCAACCAGCACCCCTGAACATCAACAGTCCACATCCTGTCCAATTTGATGCTGATGTTGCTAAAAGATGTCCTTATTTGTGAAACCGAAGCCAAAGTATAACTTCACATGATGTGCAAAATTCCTGATTTTTAGGGAAAGCGATGCTTCTTGTAAGAGTTGTCATAAAATACAACTTTATTATAATTTTGACTTTTCGTAGTGTTACGACTTTATTCTCGTAATGTTATGACTTTATTCTTGAAATAGAAAAAAATCTGTAGCCTTGCCCTAATACTGTCGTACAAATGAGCTTGACTTGTATAAACTGGGAGAAAAATGAAGAATTATGAACCCATCCAGGTTATCCTTACAATCCGGTATGATATATAAGCTCTATACCACTTCCAGATTTATTCATCCTATTAAGTCCTATGCAGAAGGTGAAGACTAGCTAAATGTAGTTTCTGCTGTAAATGTTCTCATGCATCAAAAATCTAACCTACCAAACTATTTAAAACTGCAACATCCTGATCTCAGTCTCTAGGTTCTTAAACTGGCTTCCATCTTGATATTGTCAGTAATTTTTTCCTGATGCATTGTTACAGTGTCAGCTTTTAGCTGAAGATTTTACGTCTTTAATACTAACCTGTCTTTTCCTGGTGTTCTTTTCAGGCCTCTGGGAACCACACCTTTATCCACCTGAAGTGAGGTTTGCCATGCCCTCGTTAACTTAAACAAGTTTATTTAATGGACAGATGTGCATTGTTATAAACAGTATTTATCTCCTTCCAGTTGTCTCTGGGGGGAGTTGGAGTTAAAACAATCTTGCTGTCGACAATCTGAACTTATCCTTGGCAACTACTGCGGTACCATTAGCACTTCAGATTAAAACTGAATTCATACAAACCCCATGGATCCTGCCTGCTGAGGAAAACTGAAGTCACTGTTTAATATTTCCATGGGTTGCCGCTGCTCCTAGGAGGTTTAGAGGCGTTAAGTCATTGCATGTTAGTCTTTTTGGCATGAATATAGAGCGCAGATTTCTGTGTATCCTAATTTTCTTAGTGTTTGTGTTGCCATTTGGCCTAGACAGCAAAATGTTTTGTTTCTTCCTGTAGCTCCTTTGTCTTTAACCTCTGTGCAAGTTTGGCTGTTGTGTAAATGGCTTATCTTGCATGGACCCTGTGAATGCATCCCTTCGTTTGAACAATCCCAGGCCTCTTTATCAGTGTATGTCATTATTTGAGCAAAGGAGTGCAAATGTTGTACTTTTTGCGTAATGTATATTTATGCATTTTTGTGCAACTAAATAATGAACCTATATAAGTTGGATGTTTAGTCGTCTCTTGTGTTTGGTGTTAATTTTCGATCCTGTATCCTGTTAAAGTAGTTTTAAAGAAAAAGTGCAATTTGTTTAAAGGGGACGTTGGAATTGGCTTGTGCCATTCTGCTAAAAAGAGATTGTTTTACAGCAATCTTTCAGAATGTGAAACTGGACTACAAATGTATAGGGTTGCTTTTTTTGGTGGGAGGGTAGGGATTTTGAAATGGGTAGCAGGATTAGACTGAAAGAATTTAGTTTGTGGTTTTGAAAATGTTTGTCCTTGTATCTGCTGTGCATAAGATGTTAAACACCCATCTTATGAATAAAATAAGTGAATGCATCCTTCTGTTTGTCATCTGTCCTTGCTTTTCACTGACCAAAGCTAATAACATTCAGACTATGGCAAGTCGAAAATGCAACCTGTAATTCTGCAGCGATCAGATGTTTGAATGAATTATTGATTCAAACTTGTCATTTGTAATGCACCACTGCATTAGTGTCTCTTTGCATCATTTGTGGAGCTGACCTCCACACTCTGCCCTCTGCTGTTCTTGGAAGATGCTGTGCTCAACCAACCGTGCTACATCCTCCAGGGACTGGACTGTACCGTGTGACCAGCTGCTATTCCAAACTCAGTTGCTGGTTAATCAAATGTGGCCAAATTTTATTGTACCTGTTTTAGGGATGTTTACTTTTTTGACAGACCCATCAAATTACTTTCAGTTGATCAATTAGCTTCTTGTCAAGAAAGCTCCAACACTCAAAAGTAAAGCTTTGGCATAGAAGGTACATATGTGATTCAATAGTCTTCCATGGAAGGGAAGTTGACTCATTAAAATTAAATGTTCTTGTTCTGGGGTTAAAGTGAATAGATGGTATCCAGCCTCTAAACAAACCTCTTTGAATATTGTCCTAAAACTGGCATGGCTATCTCATGAGGTAAATGATCTGAGGATTTATCCATTTGACCTTTATTAAAAAACAGGTCATTTAACTTCACTTTCAAACAATATTTGAATTGACAGGGAATCAATATGAAGTGTCTGTAGGGTGGGGGGGGGGTCTGATGGACTTGAATCTCTTTCAAGGACAAGAACTGCATGTCACATCTCTATAAAGGTACATATCTTTTCAAGAACCTTAACACGGTCTAGTCTGCTTTAAGAGGAAAACGATCTAGAACTACAAGCTGCTTAAATACACATTTTCACGATGAGCTAAAGAAAAATTGGTTAATGCAAGTGATCTCTTTATGAAATCTTGAATTTTATAAATTCCCTTAGAAAACATGTTTATCATTAACCTCAAATTCCTCTGGGGGGGGTCTTCATTCCCCATTGAATTGGAGACATCTCCAGAGTGTACCCTGCCATATTGTCAAGTGGAAAACTGCATTAGTGCTGCAAAAATTATGCATGCATAGAGTATATATGGTTTGGCATAGACTTCAGAAAACATATATGCATTTCCTATTTTTTGTTTATCCGTATTTATGGAAATTTCTAAGTGTAACTGATAAAAGCTAGATGGGAAGGTTAAAAAGTGCAAAGACTTATTTTTATACAGGACTTTGTTGCCCCCTACGGATCAAAAATGTAAGGTGCAACTGAAAAGAGGCTGTTATAGTATCTGAAAGCCGTTTAATGCCAAAGCAGCTCAAACATTTTGGGGATATTTCTAGGTAACAGCTCTTAGTGCATGAATTCCACAATATATATTTTACAAAAAAATTGAATAGTGATGCATGTCTTACCTACACAAGCAAGTTTGGCTATTTTTTTCAGCAAAGTAGTGCTGATTATGTATTTTTAAATATCTCTATAGTATGCAGAAGTGACTATTTTCCAGACAGCTTTTGTATTCTGATCAGCGGTTACATGTTTAAATATGCTTGGCCTTGCATACCAGTTTTCTATGAATAATGCTTTAGGCTTGATTTTCAGGGAGAAGGTACTTTTATTTTGTCTAGTACCTATTTAGTTTAAGTTAATATAAACATATAAAACACAACATTCTTTTATGTCCAAGTACAATGCAAAAAAAAAAAAAAAAATCCTGTTGTAACAAAAAATGAACCTCAAAATAACCAAAAAGAGCTTTAACAATTAATCAGAACCCCTTTTAAAGTAACTACGGTTTCTTCAGTGGTGTTAATTGATTCATTTTAACGATTGGCTCTTATCAGTGATCAGGGGTAAGACAATAAAAAATGTAGGGTTTTTATTAATGTATCAAAACTAATATTTTGAACTATTTTAAGTCAGAATATAGAGCATATACGGTACTTGACTGCTCTTTAGTGAAAAGAACACATAAGAACTGCAATTTTTTTTTCTGCTTTAACCTGCAGATTTACTAGCAGTTCCTACAGATTCTAATAATAAAGAACTTGCCTCAAATTTGAGATTGTTTTACAGTTTTTAGAATCAAAAACACAAATATGTTAAAATGAGAATGTGTAAAAACCAAGAAACAGCTAATTATTTAATCTACATGGATGCAAAATAAGCAGAAAATAGTCATGTTTACCACTTTTTATTGTGCTCAAGCCTATAAAGTACAGCACATTTTAAAAGTATGATTACATGTTTAACTTTATTACAAACTTTGACATTTAAATGTTTTTAAAAATGTGTTTCTATTTGTAACCCAAGGGTGGGTTTTCTGGCTCAACATTCACAGTGACCGTGACATTGGTGCAGTATTTGTTGCTTTTGGCCGGTTTTGCAGGTTCTAAATCCTGATGGAATATTAACATGACATATCCCTGAATCATGTAAGCAGAGTGAAGCATGAAATGTGTATAGATTTATGGTAGACTGCTAAAAAAAAAAAAAAAAAAAATGCACATTACAGTAGTGTGGCTCTGCAAGCCGGATTCTGCTGATCTTTTTTTGGAGAAGTTTCTTTTGTTGATCCAGAGTTTCCTTTCTATTATTATTTTTTTCTTTTTTGCCTCTGGTGTCTAATACTATGTAATTGGATTTTTGCAGGTTTTTCTATAATCCATCACCATAGCAACCATTGCAGTTTGGCTTTGTTTTACACCCAATAGTAGTTCATCAACATCTCTCAATCTGAAATAATACACTAACTGCTTACTAAAGTATCAACCTAGTTAAAAAGTATGCACTGATACGGGCTAGGAGCAAGGACAAGAGAGAGGAGATGGAAATTCCTGCTGTCTATTCAATAAATCAGAATAGACTGTGTGAAATCTTTAGAAAACAGGTTAAAAGAAATTAAAGCCCAAGCAAGAAACCATTACACCACATTCCATATTGGGAGAGCAGTGTAATGTGTTTCACTGAAACATGGCTTAATGATCATATGCCAGACTTGAGTATTTATTTCTGTCAGGCTTTCTGACCATGTGATGAGACAGAGAAGCATCCTGGGCCTCCATAACACCTCAGCAGTGCTACAGGCTGATTGCCTCCATGCCACGCTGCATTGAAGCAGTCATTTCTGCAAAACGATTCCCGACCAAGTATTGAGTGCATAACTGTACATAATTATTTGAAGGTTGACTTTTTTTGTATTTGTAAGGGCAAACCCTTAATCAACAGTGATATGAAGGTACTGCAAAACAAGAAAAAAGAGCCTTCAGGAAGGGAGAAAGGGAGTTATTGAGGAACATACAGAAGCGACTTGAGGTCATGAAAAAAGAAACTTAGATGGTATATACTGTAGGAAGAAGATGAAACGAAAGCTTTAACAGAACAATATCAGACGTGTAGCGAGGGATGAAGAAGATTGCAGGCTTTAAGTAGAAGGAGGATCAAAGAAGTCTGGACAGAGCAATGAACTAAATATATTTTAAAACGGGTTCATTTCAAGAACAAGCTCAGCATTCTTATCTCCTGCTCACAATCAAATGTAAATCCCGCCCTCTTTCGATCTGAAGTATCTCTGTCACTCCTCAAATATTTCATCTTCCAAAGTGGATCCTCTAGCTTTTATGTATTTGTTCTCTGCCATTCAGTAGACGGTGCTGCTCCCTCCCCACTTATATCTGTCTCTAAAAATCATCTGGAAAAATTAAATCACCATTAGTATCCAAGTCCAGATGGTGTCACCCCGTGAGTCTTGAAGACCTGTGCAGAGGAGCTCTGGGGGGTTCCACAGCTCCTCTTCAACCTTAGCCAAGACCCAATGTTGTGGACGACTTCCTGCGTCATTCCAGCACCAAATAAAACTCAACCAACATTCCTCAATGACAGAGACTGTACTTCTTAAGGAGGCTTAGGTCCTTCAGTATTTGCAGCAAGATGCTGCATATCCTCTGAAAACCTGTTGAGGAGAGGGTGATCTCTTCCGCCATCATCTGGCAGGGTAACCACATCAGAGCAAGTAACTAAAAACAGCCCAACAAGCTGATAAAAAGGGTCTGCTCTGCTCTTGGAAATCCTCTAGAACATCTAGAGGGGATTTCACAAATATGATTTCTTTTTAAAATGAAGAACATTATGGAAAAAATGAGCATCCTCTTAGACAACTTTTATTGTCATTGTGTATACAGAGAGTGTATACAAAATGAAATTTCATTTTGTACAGCTTTCATGACATTTCCATTTTCATTTCTTAAAGTGCAGCAATGATCAAATGTAAACAATGTGGGAGATGGGAGTTGGGGAAGTTCAGAGAATTAAATATTTGTAGTCCAATTATGCAGTGTTTTGGTTTGGTGTTCACTAGAACCTGCCGTGCTGAACATATCCTACACCATGCATGTCTGATCTTACACTCTTTCCAGCTCTTTCCAGCAGACTGAAACACAAACCTTGTAACGGACATTGCAAAAGTTGAAATATAAATAAATGTTTTTCTTAAAATAAGTGCATTTTTTCTTGAATTGAGGAGGTAATTCCATTTGCCAATAGAAAAAGACAATTTACATTTAAAATAAGAAAAAGAAATTGCATTGTCTTATTTCAAGTGCATATTATCTAATTTTTCTATTCTATAGGCAAATCATCTTATTCACTTACTCAAATTAAGGATAAATAATTTTACTTATTTCTAGATAGTTTTTGCAGTGGCAGACAATCTCAACATTGTTAGTGGTGATTTTAACTGTTGAACAGATGGATTCCCAAAAAACAGCATATTAGATCATGCACCAGAAATAAAAACACACTGGACCACTGTGACAGTCTTTAAAGGATCATACCATGCAGCTTCATGACTTGTTGATCTGTCTGCTTCATCCCGTTTCAATTTAAGCCTGAAAACCTCTAAGCCTGAGGTTAGAACTGTGACCAGAGCAGTCAGATTAGAGGTTACAGTCCTGCTTTAGCTGCAAAGACTGAAATGATTAAAAGTTTCACACGCTAAAATAAATTTTCTTTTTTAGTTTTGTAAGGAAATGCATGTGTACAAACAAACCAAGACCATTCCCACACATAACAATAGACAAACATGGTCTTCACACATTAACACCATGCTAGTTAAGATCCACCACAGACTGCTCTTCTTGCTAAACTCAAGATGTAAAAGCCTCTTGAAAAGATGCTGATCATCTCTTTTTTTCGTATCCACCATGGCTGCACCTGAAGACAGAAGGACCATAGAGTACGTTCTGACCAGCTGTCTCACTGTGTGGTGTGGAGGCTGCAGAGCCTCAGACTGGAAAATAGTGGTGAGAACAGCAGAGATCATTGGGGCTCCTCTTCCCTCCATTAAAGACATTTCATCGCAGCGCTCCATATCCTGAGCTCGTAACATCATCAATGACCCCTCACACCCCCACCATGGACTGTTCTCCCTGCTGCCCTCTGAGAAGAGGCTTCACAGCATCCGATGCAGGTCCAGCAGATTCTACAACAGCCTCTTCACCACTGCCATTTGACTGCTGAACTGTTGAAAAAACTCTAAACCATGTCACAGACTCTGCATGACACTGATAACACAAAACCAAAATACTGCATAATTGCACCATACAGTATATATTAATGCCCTGAACTTCCATATTATTGCATTTTTGTACCATGTTTTTCTTTTTCTTTTCTCCTATACTGTTTACATTTGATCACTGCTGCACTCTATGGAATGGAAATGTTCATTTATTGTCTGAAAGCTTTACTAATCAAAATTACTTTTTATATACACTCTTTCTATACAAAATGACAATAAAAGTTGTCTAAGTCTAAAAAAACATTCACTTTTCTGTTTTCAGTTACTCTGCTATGAAACTAATAAAAATAAACACGTTTCCACTCTCTCAACCTGTCTTCTTATAATAAAAAAGAAAAAAAAGTCTTTCGAAAGTTGCAATTATACTTAGGTATTTTGGCTTATGAGACTAATTTGTATTGGTTTGCCCTATTAAAAATAGAGATTGGGTAAAAAAAACACTGCCAAATTAGATAGGTCGGTTTAGCCAAGAGATTGGTTGAACACATAACTTGCAACCCGATTAAAACCAAAAACTGTGGAAAAACTATTATGTTTGAATAAAAATGAATAAAACCTTTCATTTTGCTCATCATTGCCCCATTTGCACAAACACTTTCACTGTCTGCTTGAGTTTATTTCACTAAAATGTCAGAAAAACTGTGCACATTAAATTATTGCTCTCTTCTAAGACATTTTACACACAAAAATTAACTTACAAAAGATTTTATTATACACACCAATCATGAACAATTTCAAAGGAGCTTAAAAGGGGAAGAAATGAGAAAAACATCCATTATCTGACACGCTTTATCCCAAGTGGGTGCTGGTGCCTATCTCCAGCTGTCTACGGGCGAGAGGCAGGGTACACACTGATCAGGTCACCAGTCCATCGCAGTGCAACACAAACAGGAAAAACAACCATTCACACACACACACTTACACCTAAGGAGAATTTAGAGAAGCCAATTAACCTAACAGTCATGTTTTTGGACTGTGGGAGGAAGCCGGAGTACCCGGAGAGAACCCACGCATGCACAGGGAGAACATGCAAACTCCATGTAGAAAGATTCCGGGCCGGGAATCAAACCTGGAACCTTCTTGCTGCAAGGCGGCAGTGCTACCCACTCCACCACTGAGCAGCAAAAGAAAGACAAATGTTAAAAAAAATCTGATTTTATTACAAACTGTAGTTCTACTTTCCACCAGTAGATGGCGACATGTTCACGAGGCTTCATGAACTGTGGGGATTGTTGAAGCAATTTGGCCAAATGGTTCAATGCCTCATAAGGCCTCATTTTACAATCACTAATTCAAGGTTATACTAATTATAACTGGCTGACATACATGCACCAGTAGGTTCATTCAAATAAAAATATAATTACAGATTTTAGATATATATATTTTTTTAGTTCAGTAAAAAATAAAATTAAATAATGAGGTAAAAATAAATTCATTTTTCTATTTTCGTTTCCTGTGATAATTCAACATCCAATATGACCTGGTGATTTCTTTTTTGGCGCTGTGGCCTGTTCACGATGTTGAGTTCGTGGACCTACGGAGGCTCTTGAGGCTCGCTCATTGGTCCCGCACACCTTCAGCAAATTAGGACTAATTAGCTTCTAGCAGATTTCATTAAAACATGGCTCTCTACTTCAGCCCGGGGTCGTTATTGTGACATTTCTTTTAGGCTGTCTGTCCACATCATGGCGTTTTCCCTGGTGAGTTAAAAAAACGGAACTGAAGCAGGTTTCAAATAAATGTATATGCTAAAGTTTCTATGCTAAATAAACATGCTAAAGTTACTAGCTTTGATTTGCCGCCATATTAATTCATGGCGACGGCAATAAATTAACTAAAGACACTTCAGGTTGAGCCTTATTTCTTGTTTTTGAAAAGTTATTAGTGTTTAGCACTGATTCGGGGGTATTTTATTGGCTCTATGTTGCTTGTTCCGTCAGAGAAACGATGCCCGCCGCCCTGAGAGCCCAGACATGGACTCTCCGGCCCTCTCCACCTGCAGCAACGCTGACATCTTCCGGAGGATGAACAACATGCTGGGCAATGCGCTGGACTTCACCGGTGTGTGCACCACACCCAACAGCACCAAACACAAAGACTGTGGTAAAGTCCCCCCCTACTCAAAAACTGCTTTAGTTTTATACTTTTTATTGTTTAGAGTCTAGATGTATTTTTTCTTGTGCAGAAACGAACGAAAAATTATTTTTTTCTTGGACAAATGTTTTTTTTTTTTTTTTTTTTTTTTTTTTTTATATTAAGCTATTAGCATTAACATGAAAAATACTCAGACAAGGGTGTAACTTTGTGATGAAAGTTGGTGGGGACACTAAGGGTGGTTATTATTCATTACATTTTTATTATATTTTCCAAAAAATGAGCTCAAACATGTATTTATTGAATGTTTTCCTATTGTTGAGAACACAAGAGAATCATAATACACTGATATTTATATTTATAGATGTTGGAGAGATGCCCTTTCTGATTCAGATGCCAAAATCGATATATCATGCATCCCTAGAAGTACAATTTCAATTCCATCCTCCAGAAAAATATGGATATGCTTCATTTTAAATATAGCATAGCATTTTTTTTTCTTGTAAACTTTGTGGTAAACTTGGAGATATTTTATTGCATGTGGCATATCTCAGGAAATCTGTTTCACCTTAAAATCTGCAGCTCTCCCCACTTCTCTCTGTCTAAAAAGATCAATTAACCTTTTTACTAATATAATGATGCCAGAGACAAAGTTTGCAGATGTGTAGAAGCTCTGCAGTCTGATTCTGTCTGTACAATAAAGTGTTAATTTTAACCTGTAACTGAGTCATGGTCATCTGAGAAGCTGAGCTTTTTTAACTAGTAAAGAAGAACAAACTATATATTCTCAAGCTTCTTGCGTTATAATAGTAACTTGTATAAATGTACAATCTGTTGCCATATCTAGCTAAAAAAGCTTTGTATGTCAGATATTTCAGTGGTATGATCTTAAGTTTTTTAACCAACTCGTCTCCTAACTCTTAAACATCGAAGGAGTTGCTGGTTGATGTTCACGGAGTGTTGCTGTGTGTTTCTCCAACCATGTAGCTTCTCTGCAGTGAAATGCGAACGCAAAGCAGATGCTTCAAAGCGACAGTTCTGACGATGTTGCACCATGATGAGGGACATGGGAGCAGCGCACAAGGGGGGGGGAAAGCAGACTGAAAACGGATGGCTGCACCCAACCTCTGTTACCTTTGGCTGAAGTAAATGAGCAGAAAGGGGGGGGTGGAGATTATTGGTTTGGACATGTCCACACTAGTCCTTCAGATAAATTAATTGATTAAACCAATGAAAGGAAGGTTTAGCATAGTGGATATATTATTTACCCAATGGAAGGATGATATTAATGGTTTCAGGAACGGGCAAGTCCTCGGGTGCTTTTTCACGGTGAAAAGGAGTTAATTTTATCATTATCTAAAGATGACTAAAGCAGTTTTGTCATCATAACGAGATGATTGGTGTGCATTAAAACTGATTACGTCCTTCAATATGACAAAAGCAGGAGAGGATTTAGAAGTCATGGAAGCCTATATGTAATTCTGTAAATAATCCCATGTTTAATTTTTGGTAATGAGACAATGTTTTTTGATTTGCCTCACACGCGTACCGCAACTGCACAACTACGGACACTGCAGGCATGGATGAACTGGGAATTCAGGGATGTTGGCCAGCCACACTCGTTATTCATACAGTCCAAAAAATTTAAAGTTAAAAAAACAAACCACTGGACTTTGTTTTCCCAAGTTTGAAGACGTTTCACATCCCATCCAGGAAGCTTTTTCAATTCAAAATGTCTGAATTGGCATCGAGTTACAGGCTTTTATGGAGTAGCCCAACAAAGCCTTCTAATGGCTTAGAAAACGTGCACATTGAAACTGGAAAACCAGCTCCACCCTGTAATAACGACCTAACAACTCCCATTATTAAGGGGTGGAGCTTGTTTCCATTCTTCATGTGCATGAACTGCGGAGCTGAGTCTGATGTGGTTTTTAGTCATGTGAGCAGGTAGACTGCATCAGAGCGTCGGGCCGAACATAAATCGTGAGCTGTGAGCAGTAGCTGTGTGCAGCGACTGGGAAAATTGCACAGTGTACACCCAGCTTAAGTGGCCTCCTTTTACTCCCCTGCTCTCCTAAAGACTTATAAGTGTACAGTTAACATGTTGGTTGCCAGTGCGTTCAATTAGGATTTGCAAACACTTGACTTGCCTGTCCAAAAGGATGTGGTAACTTCTCCATTGCTTCTTGAAATCTTTTTGCTTCAAGTTGACACAAACTTTCCAAAGCTGAGCTTGATCTTCACTTTTACTGGCTTCTTAAAAAAGGTAATATTTTATTGTCTCATTGAAAACGTTTAAGCTTTGACCTTTAAATTTGATAACCTTCCAACTACTAAAACAAAAGCAATTGTATATGGATTCAAATTTATTTTCTGAACACTTTCGAATGTAGAATAGCGCCAAACTTAATTATTTTTATTTCATGAGGAGTTGCCTAATTTTTTTTTTTCCCCCAAAGGTTGTTGCTGCCAATACAAAATATAGGATGCATGCATTTTGTAAAAATGTATCCCAATGATTATATTTGATAGTTGCTTACAATTGACTAACAGAAGTTTAAAAGGAAGAATTTAGAATCCGTCATTTGTAACTGAGCACAAACCTAAATTCAGGGATTGCTGTCGAGTCATTGAGTCGACAGCAATCAGCTGGTGTTCATTAGATGGAAAACTTTGGACCAAACTATGATCTGGTTGAATTGTCTCTGTAGCTAAAGTGCCTTGAGATGACGGGTGTTGTGAATTTGTGCTATATAAACTGAATTGAACTATAAACATCAAATGAAAAACTGAATTAAGTTTCACTTTGTCACTTCTAGTGTAAAAACAGATGACGTTGCCAACAGCTGATTCATGCTGAATCACTGATCTGCAGCACTGCAGCAGTATTTTCTCCTCCCATGGAGAAGTATGTGCCAAGCAAGAAGTTTATTGTGGTTCATATTTTATAAACTTAAAAACAGTGTCTGCGCTCAATGCATTGTTACTCTGGTTTTCTAAAGCTTAGAGGGTTGCATGTGTTTTTTTTTTTTTTTTAAGTACCTTATGTGAGTAAATTAGGTTGTGGTGCAAATGGAGCTAAATTCCTTTTATTGGCTCCAGGCCCGTGCATCTGAGCCCTCTTGCTGAATCAGGGGGAGCAACGGGCAGCTGGATGCTTTCCAGTAGTGGGGAGGGAGGGGAGGAGCTGGCAGCGCATGTCTGCACCATCCTGAACATCTGATCAGTCAGCTGCTTCTGATGCAACCAGCCTTTCCATAGCTTTTACTTTTTTCTTTTGCCTCTTATGAGGAAAACTCATTAAACTGATAGAAGGAAGAGAGGGAAAAATCCCTGGGCATCTAGAACGTTTGGTACTTCGGTTCTAAAGTTTGCTGAGTCACTCACTCAGCGCTGCCTCCCTCCCCTCCTGCCTCTGACTAGAACAAGTAAGCGGCAGCAGCGACGGCACTGGCAGCTGTTGCCTTGCCTCCTCCAAGGCGAGTACTTCAATCTACAAACCAATAGCTGTGACTGGGATTTCTAATTACACAGTTGTTAAGCAGGGAAGGTGGAGGAGGGTGAAGCTGATGTCATTAGAAGGGGTGTGCGAGTGCATCAACAGCCATGTCACATGCTGCTAGTGATGCGGATGGAGATGCATGGCATGCACAGAGGCAGCAAGTTAGCTCTGCCACTATCCAGGGTAGGGGAGGCGTGATAAGGGAAGTTTGTTTTTAGTTTCTCTTCTTGATCTGTCCTTTTTTCCTTTCCTTTTTGAAGCAGACTGACCTTTCCGCTAAGGCTTCTTTCTTCTTCTCTTGTTTGCTAACTGGATCTCCGATCTAAAGAGTCGGAGCTGGCTGCTGTGGGCAGCAGGAGGATGCTTTTTCCCAATTGTGGCAGCATACCCAGCTCCCAGGACATCCCCATATCCCGGGGCTCTTCGGATGTCTCAGACCTCGGCCTTGGACTGCAGTCGCTCCGGCTGTCCAGCTGGGATAGACCGTGGAGCAGCCAGGAGGCGGACTCTCATTCTCCATCAGCCCAGGTTCAGAGCAGCTCTAACTCCAGTAAGTGCCCGATGTTTTCCGCAGATTTGGTTTCCTCAAACTTGATGCACATTTTTTTTATTTTGTGCACAGTAATACTTGTCATGGTTCTGTGTGAGGCAGCAAGCTGGGGCATTGCTAAGGATGATGAGGCAGTTTTGCTTTGCTGCGTCTGTAGCAAGCATATTTTCAAACAAGCCCATCAAGCTGTTTTCATTTTGATCACCTCAGTGATGTTAATATATATATATTGAACTTGATTACCTGTTAGCCATACTTAAAATGTGGTGTTTGGATATTTAGTGGACTCTCAAAGTTCTAAGGGTGGATGTTAATGAACGATAAACACCTCTGAGGTAATGATTATCTTTACTTTCATAGCTTCAAGAGCCGGATGTTGAATCAGAGCTGCTTGACCCATTAGAGAGGTCAAACTGGGCCTGTAACGATGAATGGTACCTACAGCTCGGTCTCCTTGGTAACAAGCCATAAAATCAGCTCTGGCCAACTGTGGCACAGGAGCAGTCTCATTTAACTGGTCTGCTGTTGGAAGAAATCTGGCATTTACATTTTTAGCTTTTCTATTTCAGAAATGGACTTGGAAACAAATTGTGAAGTTTTCAGTGTTTAGAACAAAGTGGCTACGATGACGATCTGTAGGTTTATTAGTGCTTTTTAAATGTAGTTCTTAAGTATCTGCTGTTCTAAATCAAAATGGAACTTTGAATTCAGCACACCTGCCTTTTTAATTCATTTGCAAAATACATTAAGGGAGGAAAGATGCAACTTTTGGAAACGACTGCAGCTTGCTTGCTGACGAATCAATACTGCTCTGTAGAGTCAGCATGCATGTCCCATTTTCTTCAGATTGCACTGCTTGCAAATAAATATCTACACACTAGCTTTCTTGGTAACGCTGTAAATGTTTCCTCTACCAGTGCTGGGCATGTTGAACAATCCTTTCAGTAGCATCCTCGGGAAGCCTCCAGGCTATCTGCCCCAAGAGTCCCTGAGCATGACTGCTGACTTTCTGGAGAAGTTCCCGGGAATGGCCCGCATGGCAAACCGACTGGACTCCAGCTCCTTTTTGGACTCTCGCTCCAGCAGTCCCCAAGACTCTGAGACCAGTGGGTTTAGCTCTGGATCAGATCACCTCTGTGACATGCTGGTAAGACCTGGGATTTTTTCGACAGAGTTAAATTTGTTGCTTAAATTTGCTCAAAGGGGTGAAAAAGATTTGATCAGAAAGCGATTTATAGAACAAATGCACAAACAGGATTTAAGGTTTGAAGGAAGCAATTTCCTATATTGTTTTCATGCTGCTGATATTTTCATTTTGGACCTTACGCTTTGTTTTAATGTTGAAGCTTCCTCTTTAAATCTCACCTTCAGTAGTAGAATGAGTGTTCCTGAAAAATATTTTCATGAAGGATTTGGGTTGAAAGACAGACTTGTGTCAATGCTGCAGTTACCTCATTATCTTCCATATTTCATCATTTGAATAAATGAGTCCCTGAGCTTAAACCTTAATGTTCTCAGCAGGAAGGTTGTCCTTCCTTTTTAAACAGCAGAGGTTTGACTTCAGTCTTTGACATATTGGCAGAATAATTGCTGCCAAAGCACAACCAGAATTGCTGACTGCACTCAGGGGACCTCTTCTTTGGAGATTCTTTGGGGGAGGAAATAAGCTTAGCGGTAATTTGACTTTATATAAGAGGTGCGCAATTCCAGCTCCTGAGGGCCGGTATCTTGCATCTTTTTGAGCTGCCTTTAGTTCAACACACCTGAATCAAATAATTAGATGATTGAGAGGACTCTGAAGGAACTGACTACATGGTGAGGAGGTATCTCAGTCATTTGATTTAGGTGTTGGACCAAGGATGAATCTAAAAGTTACAGGGTACCAGCCCCCAGGAACTGGAATGTCCACCCCTGCTTTAAATGAGTCGGAGCCAAGTTTGCATGATGTATAATGGCTTAAATAGTTATAAACTTCAACTGTCAAAGCTTTATAAATTGTTCAGGTTTATAACTGATCCCCTCTGAAATGAAAATCAGTCTAGGTGAAGAAATGAGGTCGGTGCAAAAAAAAATGCTTAAGCTGTCACAATACTTAAGAAATTGATTTTCCTATCATTTTAAAGCTTACAACAAAGCTGTTGAATTAAACTGGATGGCTGTAATTTAGGAAGCCGTTTTCTCACACATCTAAGATGTTAATCTGCCAAATTGATCGATGGCAGTCGTCTAATCTTGATCCGATCGTCTGTAAATGTTCTGGATGTCCTTCTCTGCAGTCAACTTTGCGAATTTCTCCTCCACTGCCTTATGTGACGTCCAACAAGCAGAAGGACCTGCTGCGGCTGGGCTCAAGACTGGAACCCCAGGACACGAGCTCTCCTCTCACTCCACCGCCCAGTGCCAGCCCCTCCTCTTCAACAATTTCCCGCCGCTGGCGCACCGGCTCCCCATGGCCAGGCTCAGACGTACTGGACCAGTCAGATGACACGTTCAGCATCGAGAGGGAGGCCCGTCTGCACCGGCAGGCTGCAGGTTTTTATCACTGCCCTGTGTGCTTTAAATATTCAATCAGACCTTGTTGCATAGCCATATTTCTTTGCACATCAGCTGTGAATGAGGCCACGTTCACCTGGAGTGGTCAGCTGCCTCCCAGAAACAACAAGGATCCCATTTACTCCTGTAAGGTCTTTCTTGGTGGCGTGCCATGGGACATCACTGAAGGTTTGTCTTTACTTGAAAGTTAACCCTTATATTTGCCTATATTTTTCTAAAATTTCCATATTCTGTTGGGGTAACGGCTGCAGTAGGATTGTTAATCTTTGAACAGTTTACAGTAGCCTAACAGAGCTATAGTTGTACTAACATTAAACTAGATGAGCAGTCTGAGTGCCAATTTAATGTGTTCATAATTCACCTAAAACATCTTATTTGCAGGGGCAATTATTATATATAAAGTTTTTATGTACATGATCATTTCGATATTGAGGTGAAACCGGATGTAAATGAGATATTTTGTTCCGCCTCGCACAGTAAAGCATTTTCTCCTTAATGCCGTCTTGCTTTCAGCTGGCCTGATCACCACCTTCAGTGGTTATGGCCCTCTGACTGTGGAGTGGCCAGGTAAGGATGGAAAGCACCCTCGCTGCCCTCCTAAAGGTAATGTGGCTAAAGGTAATGACAGACTGGTAGGCTCATTTTAATTCCTTCTCCTGGTCTTAAGGTGGACACAGGTGGTGAGCGCACTGCATGCTAGTCGGTTTGCTGGTTGGTCTTAAGCCGGGCATACACTGTGCGATATTTTCAATCGTTACGTGCAGTTACAGCTCAAACTGTATGACGAAATGGTTTGGTTTAAAAGTTCACAGCTCACGATGAATATTCTCACACTTTGCGACCCGATGCTATGATACGATCTACCTGCTCACACTGTAGGTCTTAAAAACTGGGTCGGACTGAGCACCGAGAGATGGCGCTGGTTGGACTCTTCTATATGGAAGAGGAACTCCCTTGTTTGACATGCACAGTGCTCGAGGTTCTGGTAAATCAGCTCCTAGCTCTGCTTCAACAGCAGGATTTGTCCACGAACACCTCACGACACCCAACTGAATTTGAAACGTGTTTGATTTTTCTTCAGATTCCTGATCAGGAGGGGGTCGTGAGAGGATGATTGCCCCTCATTGCCCCCTGTAAACTACACTACGTACAATCAGGCTGAAACTCGGCCTGAACGAAAAATTCTGGAGAATCTGCCTGAAAAGGGCAAAATCGTACAGTGTATGCCCGGCTTTAGACACACCTACATGGGTGGTGAGCTGAGTAGGATTCTCATGAAGTTAATCCAGTTGATAAAACCACTTCAGATTATCACAATGGATGGTTATAAAATTGTACCCTTAGCTTTAAATTCTAAGGACTGTTTAAAGGGGCAAAAACGATGGGAGCTCTTTCTGTTTTCTGCTTGGTTTTTTTTTTTTTTTTTTTTTTTCCTAATAAGAATGAGCACAGCTTTTTATTTAACTCTGGATTACAAAATGGGTAGTAAATTTAACTTAACTTTTGTTAAAGTGGTGCTACTAAATACAACCCTTCCTTAAAATTGATTTAGTCATTTATTCACCCCATTCACTGTGGAAGACTCAATAATTGATAAAACAAAATATTCAGTTTGACTTCAGCTAAAAAAATGAAATACTTGAAATGTTTTTTTTACTTTTACCTCTTGTTTTTAATGACTTTGTCTTGCCAATTATCTCTCCTATAAAAGCATAATGCTTTATAAGATGGTGTTTTACCATTTTGCCTATGAATACAGTTTGATTTCTATTCAAGGAACCTTTCTTCCAAATGTTTAAGAAAAGTCTGGCATTGGTCTTATTGTCGTATTGACAGTAATGATAAATCCTTAACATTACTCATCTTTAGAAGACTTTTGTCACCAAGGTTCCTGTTGATGTTGGACAATTTATTGCATCTGCAGGATAAATGCAATTTTGGAAAAAATGCAATTTTCAAATCTGAAAGGGTGTAGTTTTTTCTTTAGCCCTTTAGTTGGCAGTAATCTTGGTCTTATTGTCCCAGCTAGTACATGTGAACTAGAAGTAAACCCTATTCCATCTTACAGTAAAGGAATAAATGTGCTTTTGTTCAAAGCTGATTAACTTGAGGGCATGAAAATGAAAATCCAGCTAAAAATGTATCTCCTAGTGATCCTTTGTGGCATTGATGATGCAGCTTAATTTTAAGAAAAAATAGAATTTTTGCCCCTTTTTTTTAATATTTTTTTTTGTTCAAGATTATGTATCCAATTTTTGTGAAACTTTTTCAGTTAACGTCTAATTTGCTCATTTAGTTTTTGGCCTGCTAAAACCCTGTACACCAGTGGTTCCTAATACCCTTTGTCTTATGCTAATTACAGGAACTATCTTTGTATAGATTTGGCAAAAAAAATTGACTCGGATGGAAGAAATTGGTAATTGTTCGGAAGTGGAAATCTATCCAGTTTAGATGCCAAAGAAGCTACAGCAAATCTAAAATGTTCTAACACTGTTGGGGGGGGTGAACCCAGAGTTTCAGACGTGCAACACTGTTTTAAAAATTCATGACCAAAATGCTTGAAACTAATAGATCAGAAGAAGCGTAGGATCAAAGTGCATCAAATAACATGTTTAATTAAAAAAAAAGTCTGTTTTGTAAAATGGACAACCGTTTCCTTTTTAAAAAGATATAAATCCCCAATTTAGTCAACTAATGCTGCTTTGTCTTCTAGGATACGTTTACCTGGTATTTGAAAACGAGAAGTCTGTGAGGGCTCTGCTGCAGGCCTGCTCCAAGGATCCCTTCCACCCAGAGGACAACCGGGAGTACTACTTCAAGATGTCCAGCCGCAGAATGCGATGCAAAGATGTGAGTAGAGGCACAGCAAGTCATTCTGCTACTTTGGATTGTCGCAGTCTGAGTTAATCCCACTCTTTAAAGAAAAAGGAAGCTTTAACTATTGGCTCTAGCTGGTTGCACCAAAGCTGAATGTTTTATGCAAAGCCCTAATTGAAGAAACCATGCAGATTTTAAGCCTAGTTTGCTCTGGTTTGATGTGTTTGTACAGAAGGTAAATCATGTTTTCCTCGATCTTGACAGGCCTGATGCAACACTTCGAACTTTCTTCCACAGAAGCGCATTTATTAAACCGCTTTAAAGCCTGAATTTTGCTCAGAATCATTAATTGCTCTGCTGTTCAAGAAAGATCGTTTTGACATCTTTCTCACCCAGAGGAAGCCTTAGATCTGGTGGTTTATCAATGTTTAAATGCATGATCCTCTGTAAAGATAATTTAAGTTAAATGTTTTCCTCTGAGTGGGCGCTAAGCTTCTACAGCAGCGAGGCCCTATAATTAAACATCCTGGTGATGAAAAGGATGTATTCATGATTGAAAACTTCTTACCAAATGCTGCATCCAAAGCAATGCTTTATAATTGTGCACACTAGCGTGTCATGGACTAAATATCATCTTCATATTAATAAGTGTAAAGCCCTGATACTTGACTGAGCAGTCAAGTTTTGGAAAAACTGCTAACCTTGGAGGTGGCTGGATTTGGCCCCTCTGCTGAATTAAAGTAATAAACCTTTCATTTGAAAGCTGTTTTGGATTGCCCAAATATATGAAATTTAAAAACTGAAGGCGTTCGTAATTGATTAACTTTAATATTAATAAACATATTCTCAAATTTATTTACAATAGATTGTTCTACTGTGGAATAATGTAGGCATGGGAAAACAAGATTACAACATTACTACCCCCTTTAAAGTACCTCACTCTTAAAACATGTGAAATTGAGCTGCAGGTTATTAAAAAATCCCCTTTTCCATCTGAAGATAAATGGCTAAGATGGCATCAATGTTTATAACACAATTACACTACTAGAAAGCAGATTTATGGATGACTGGTCAGGTCTAATGTTGGCGAGGTCTTCTGTACAATGCTTTTCTAAAATAAGCACGTCTCATTTAGATATAATCCATATTTTACTCTTGACTAATGTTTGATTAAATAAAAGATAAAATCTTGCTTATTGAGAACATGACCATAACTGAAGGCCTCATATGCTGGTCCTCAATTTATTCCAGAAGAATGAAGAAAAATGGCTTTTTATCATTTGGGGGAGCGGGGCAGCCCATCAAAATCTGTAAAACGACAATCAACATGCGCAGTTTTCTGAAGAACACAGCCTTGTTTGTGGAGATCAAAACGCCAAAGTTTACAAAAAGGTACGTTTACCAAAATCCCTAACATAAAGTGAACAAATTTTTGGTGAAATATCGGTAAATTAAACTTTTTGCAAAAGCAGTTGGGAAACATTTCAGAGTGAGACCAGCTTAAAGCCTAAAAGTGAATAAAAGAGTTCTTGCTGCACTGATTCTAGTTAGCATGTTTTTTTCAGTTCCTCCTAAAGGAGATGTCCAGTCGGCAAGGAATAATCAATAGGTCATTATTTATACCTAAAACTAATACGTTCATGGTGATTTAATTAATTTATTGTTAATGATCTGAGAGTGGTCATTTTTGCACAAATATAGTAACACCTCACTCCTGACATCTTCCAGCAGTGACGGTGCGGTAAGCCTAGCGCCATTCTCCCGCTTTACAAGCAAAATCAATGGGAACTACTAGACACATCTGCAATCAACAATTATTGAAGATTTCCAGAGGACTTCACCATTGAAATTCACCAGAGCTATAGTTAAACTGACAATGCCCACGTGCATGGCAGTTGTATGTTGGAATACATCAGGTAGAAGGGGGAAAAAAAGAAGAAAAATGTATTTCACCTTTCCGATTCATGATCCTTCACGGACTGGTTCGTCTTTGCATTGCCAACTTGAAGAGGGAGAATTTGCCATCAAACTTCTGGCCAGAGAAAAAACTCGTAATATGTAGCCAACATTTGGAAGAAGAATGTTTTCAAGATGACTGGAATAAAAGCGCGTTGTGACAAACACCAAATACAGCACTTGAGACTTGATCAACAGCCGATACTGCATCGCACAAACCAGAAGGTGGCAGTAGTGTTCTTTGACAAACATGGATGCCTCCAGTAAAGCACATTCAAATGAAAATGTATCTTAATAAAAACAATGCTTATCATTTATTGACCAGTATGTACTTTCAGAAGTTTGAATTCTAAATATGACCAGTCTCTTCCTCTAAATGTGCACAACTGGGCGTGCAGGTGGGGCAGCGGTTAGTGCGCACGACCCATGTACGGAGGCCTTAGTCGTCGACACAGTCGACCAGGGTTCGAATCCCGCCTGTGGTCCTTTGCAACATGTCTCTCCCCCACTCTCATTTCTCCTTTCCTGTCAGCCTACTGTCAGAAAAACGAGCCTCTGTTGCCGTTATAAACAAGACAAAAAGTTCTTCTAGAAATAAAACTAGCAGTTTTTCTGTAAGGGCAGAAAACATTCTAAAAGATTTAATAAGTTGCAGTGAAGCATTGGGTCTTTAAAAGCTGTGTAGTTTGTCATTCGGTAGTACAAGCAGCATTAGATGGGATGTTTGAATTGTGAAAATACATCAAACTTCTGGTAGAGATCGATAGTGTCTTTAATGTTTATTCCTAATGGTAATTCTAGTGGCTGAGGCTTGTTAAAACAATGGATCGGATATAAATGGTTGAAAAGAGGCAGGAAAGCAGGAGTAATCGCTTGCATTTTTCAGCAGTGGCATCACAAACAATATTCCTGAGATCATAAAGTCACAGTTGTCATGTTATAGTGGCAAATAAGTCTTTCCTGTGCAGTCCCCTTAAAGGACTCTTTGCTGTTTGCTCTGGAATGAGTGTCACAACTTAAACTTAAGGAGGAGGCCATCTTGACTCCTGTCTCTTCTGCTTCAGGTACAAGTGATTCCCTGGGTGATCTCTGACAGTAACTATGTGCGCTGTCCTGCCCAGCGCCTGGACCCCAGTAAAACTGTGTTTGTCGGTGCTCTGCATGGCATGCTGAACGCTGAGGCGCTGGCCAGCATCATGAACGACTTGTTCGGAGGGGTCATGTATGCTGGCATCGACACGGACAAGCACAAGTACCCCATAGGTAACAGAGTGGGAAATCATCTTTCACTGTTTGTCAGCATGTGAGCTGTTAGCTTTGAACTTCTTGGATCTGCTTCTTGCAGGCTCTGGACGTGTCACCTTCAACAACCAGCGCAGTTATCTGAAGGCCGTGTACGCAGCGTTTGTGGAGATCAAAACGCCAAAGTTTACAAAAAAGGTATGTTAACCAAAATCCTGAATGAAGTGAACAATTTTTAGGTGAAGAATTGGTGAAGTAAACTTTTTGCAAAAGCAGTTAAGTGTAGAGTCTTTGTTTAGGTTCAGATTGACCCCTACCTGGAAGACTCCATGTGTCAAGTTTGCCTTCGTCAGCCTGGACCTTTCTTCTGCAGAGATCAGGTCAGTGAAACCAGCCAGCAGCACTTTCTAGATGGAAGTGATGTGGCCTTTTTAGGGAGGCTTCTCCAACCAGATGTCCTGATTCAAATTGAAATGTCCCGATTTGACTGGTCAAAATATTAAATGGCTGCTTTCCCTTAAATGGAAATGGCAGGGGGGTTTTTTCCCTTAAATTTGTCCATTTACAGTCCTTGGGATCGGACTGTAAATGGTTTTTTGTGTTCCTGCCTCAAGTCCTGGATGCTGCCGTCATTCAAACCGAAGCTCATTGACCTTTCCTGGATTCCCATCACCACTTTCTGCCTAGTATCAAATAAACTAAGTAGATCATAGTTGTAGGAGAGTCCTTATATTTTAAGGTAGTAGAATCCCAGATTAGCTGATCTCAGAGGTTAGTTCTGAGGTCAGGCTAGAGACTGAAGTCTAACTTGATCCAGGTCCCACTTAGTCCTCAAAATCTATCATTGTTTTAACACTAATCGTTAAAATCTTATTTTACAGTGTTTTTCCTTCATGCTGCCTGACCAATAGCACAGTTCTCACAAACAACAAAACTTGCAGCCCAACAACATTGAGAAACGAGCAGCAGCAGCAGAATATTCGTTCTTTTTTGCAGCTGTTGTAGCGATAAAGCCGCCTTTTTTTTTTTTTTACTTGGGATGAAAGTTTAATAGAATTATGTGGTGTGAAAGTAGCATTGGTCTATTTTAGATTTGTAGCATTTGGCCAATATTGGCCACAGGCAAACATAAAACCAGCTGTGAGTCAACATCTGAACTAAAGATGAAAACTAATCAGATTGTCTTAAACCAGGAGTCTCAAACTCAGATCCTTGATGGCTGTTGGCTTTTAGATATGCCACTCTACTTAAAAGCCTGAATCAAATGGCTAAACTACTGTTAAGAGGTGCTCATCCCGGAGGAATGTGTTGAAGCAGAGACTAATCTAAAAGTTGCAGTGAAGCAGTCCTCAGATTAAAGGTAATGTGGAGGATTTTTTTTTAAAAATGCACATGTGAGAGCAATTTCTGCTCGTGCACGCCCTGTTTAAAATGTGCTGTTCTCATGGCTCATACAAGCTTACTGTCCACCTAGTACAGCAGGGACTAAATGGTGGTCTTTATAACAAACTGACTGTTCGGACAGATCACTGCTTTTTGTTCTCTGTTGGTCACGAAACTCCTCCTACTACTTAGTCCCTGCGCCATCTTTATTAGTCACCGCCATCGAGTAACAACTGTCTGTGGCGACAGCAAATCTCATAGTACTTTGCGAGGAGAGCTTTCAGTTTCCCAAATAGTTAAAGTATCAGCTCAGCAATAAACACATTTTGACCTTAAAAATACTTCGCATCGATTGCGGTTCAATCGATGCGAAGTATTGCATAGTAATGACTTTTTTTTTGTGCGTACATGAATTGGACAAATGCAGCTCAGTACATGCATCTTGTCCCCAGGCCTGCTTCAAGTACTACTGTCGCTCCTGCTGGCACTGGCAGCACTCCATGGACATCTTGAGCAACCACCGGCCCCTCATGCGCAACCAGAAGAACAGAGATTCCAGCTAAACCAGCGGTCCTGGCACTCTGTGGAGCTGGAGGAAGAGCACCCCTCTGTGGGGTGCAGCTGCCTGCCGAGGAGAGCACGTGTGCTGGATGTCCTTCAGTAGGAGGGCACCACGACACGCCACCAGGGGATATCACTGTAGGAAACGTTCACTTTTGCACTTGCTACATTTTTGCTGTTCACAGTGGCACTATGCACAGCGACCTTGTTAGGAGTAGACAAGGGGCCCTTCACACTTAAAGCATTTTCTCACACTTGTGGCCACACATGATGATAGAGAGTCAGCCTAAAGTTTAGAAGTGAATGAAAATGCCTCCTTTTTTTTTTTTTTCCCTTTGTTTACATGTATTGCATAGTGAAGAGCAATCACGCAAGTCTCATTGCCATTCACTGGCAAATGCCATACAGTGCCTTTAAATTTTTATTTTTCCCCACTCCTCCCTCCCCTTAGCCCAGTTGGCGTCTGTTTTCCTGTGCAAGCCAACCAGTGTTTCTTACTTTTTGGGAGTTGAATGTTGGGCTTCATTTAACCAGTCGCATTTCAGACATTTTTACGCAGTTTTTTACTAGTTTGTAAACAGATGGTTTTAAGTCATGACATGGAAAATTTTTGAACAATTCTACCAGGTTGCTGTTTAAGGGGAAAACACCCCTTTTAGTTTTTTTTTTTCTCATACATTTTCAGTTTTTTTTTTTTTTTTTATTTGCCCTCCCAAATTTCAGCTGAATGGGCACAAAATGTTGGATGACTAACTTGCTTTGTTGACCCGGTTATTCAATGTATTTCGGTATTACTGGATACGTCTCAACATGTGAGCCATCACTTTTAGAACCTTTGATGGATCCAGTTGCGACTGGAGTGATTTAATTGTAAGTTTCTTTTTTTTTTTTGCACTTTTTAATTTCCACGTGTGGAGAGGTGGCAGTGGTTTTTAATCACTTTTGTACATCAGCAGGGGACATGCCTTATGGTTGAACAGCTGCTTGTTTTCCTGTTGAATGTAAGAACTTCCACTAAGGTGCAAGCTTGGAGGTGGCTCTGTCCAGAGCTTGAGTAGACCCCCCCCCCCCCCTTAAATAAATTGTTCCTTTCTTATTCCATTTTGCCTTCCTGTTCCAGTTGGACAAAGATGCAGAAGCCGTGTGCCAAAGACCATGTGTCTTTACTTTATCCATAAGGTTTGTCACGCTGAGCTTGTCCTTTAGCCCAGCTGCTTTTTAGAGTTTTGAAAGTCTACCTCATTGTGGTCTGCCAAGTTTGCTGCTACTTAACAGTTGTGGAGTATGTTCAGATGGGGCACAATAAAGGTGTTTAAGCATTGCTCATTGTCTGTGTTTTGATTTGTTTTTTGTTTTTTTTTGTTTTAAAAAAGGTGTTTGCACCAGTTTAATTGACACTAGAGGTCCACCACAGTAACATTGCTGTCAGAGGCTGGTATTTGGTTTGAAGTAAAACTATCTTGAATGGATACTCGAAATGAAAAAAGAATAGACGGGTCCTCATCAAAAACAAAGATTTTTTTACTTTACAAAAGATCAATTTAAGCCCTTCCAAATGAAGTGACATTTAAATCCCATATCAAAGAGGTTTCTAGAATTTCCTTTAATCTGCAGAATATTGCAGTAATTAGAAATATCCTGTCCAGGGTGATGCTGAGAAACTAGTCCATGCATTTGTTACTTCAAGGCTGGATTATTGTAATTCTTTACTATCAAGTCGACAAACTGTAGTTAAAAGCTTTCAGCTGATGTAAAATGCTGCAGCCAGAGTTCTGATGAAATTAAAGGGATCATATTGCTCCTATCCTCCCATTCATTTTCTTCCTGTTAAATCCAGAATGGAATTTTTAAATTTCTCTTCGCATATAAAGCCTTAAATGGCCAAGCTCCATCTTGTATCCAAGATCTGATCTGTTGTTTTTTTTTTTCCTAATAGAGAACTTTGCTCTCAATCTGCAGGTTTACTAGTGGTTCCTAGAATTTCTAAAAGTAGAATGGGAGGCAGATCTTTTAGTTATCAGGCTCCTCTCCTGTGAAACCAACTATCAGTTTTAGTCTGTGAGGCAGACACCCTGTCTACTTTAAAGACTAGGCTTAAAACTTTCATTTTTGATAAAGCTTATAGTTAGAAGGGCTCAGGATAACCTGAGCTATCTTTATAGTTGTGCTGTTATAGGCTTAGACTGCTGGAGGACATAGGGACCCCTATTTCGTCATTCTGCTTCATTCTATCTCTATTCTCCCACTCTGCAGAATCTGTTAGTTCAATCTCTAACATTATGCTCTCTCTGCTTTTTCTCATAGTAGCTTCATCTGGTCTGTTCCTTTTTGGCTGTGGCTCCATCCTGGAGAGAAATATCAGCTGCTGCCATCAACACCTTTGTTTATAGATGTTCAAGATCGGCCTGTTTTCCAGTGTTGTCCTGTTTCTGACCGTGACTGGCTGGATGTGCTCTCTTCATCCTGTGACATGGGAGCTGGCTCATCTGCCTGCCTGGCTGTGTGTTTCCTGGACGGGGCCGCCTTTTACAGTTGCTTTTTGTATCACTGCTTCTGTTTCCTTAAACCCCAGTCAGTCTCGGCAGATGGCCGCTCACACTGAGCCTGGTTCTGCTGGAGGTTTCTTCCTGATAAAGGAGTTTTTCCTCTCACTGTCGCTACAAGCATGCTTAGTGTGAGGGATTGCCTTGGAGTCAAGAGTCAATGTAATAAACTGGTTTTCCTTGGATAGAAAACTGAATCAATTTGACTGTATGATCTAGTGAACTGTAAACTCCTGTGAGATGATGTGTTCTGAATTGGTGCTATAGAAATAAACTGAATTGAATTCCATTGACCTTAAATGTCTTTAATACTAAAATGTTTCAAGTTTG
Source organism: Cyprinodon tularosa (assembly GCF_016077235.1). Lineage (NCBI taxonomy): Eukaryota > Metazoa > Chordata > Actinopteri > Cyprinodontiformes > Cyprinodontidae > Cyprinodon > Cyprinodon tularosa. The sequence goes on along the minus strand of NW_024038977.1, from coordinate 1,233,870 downwards.
TGCGTCTATAAAAACTACTCCATTAAGCTAAGGAATCCTAAAACCTAACACTTGTCAAAGTTAACCATTTTTCAGTAACTTGGATATAAATGCCATTTTACAAAAACAAGACAAAATCATGAGGTCCAATACGGTCTGCATGGTCCACCTGTGTAACTGCCTCATAGAGGCAAGCCAAGTTTATTTGTATAGCACAATTCAAAGTGCTTTACATTAATTGGATAATGTAATGGAAGGAAAAAACTGTTGGACCTTAAACTAATAACAGTCCAACTTCAGTTAAAGGGAGCTCTAAACAAATGGGTTTTTAACTTTGACTTAAAATAACTTTTAGAAAAGAGTTTATTCCATATAAGTGGAGTATAGGAACTAAATGCTGCTTCTCCAGGTTTGGTTCTAGTTCTGGGTGGGCTGGAGCTAGAAGACCTGAGTGGTCTGGGAGGTTGATTCACTGACAACAGATCTGTTATGTATTGAGGTGCTGATTTATAGACTAACAGGATTTTATAGTCTATTCTCTGAGCTACAGAGCGCCAGTGGATGAGCTGCAGCTGTCTGGACTTTTCACGCAAACCTATGAAGACACTGTTGCAGTGATCAGTTCTACTAAAGCAAAAGTGTAAGAATGAGCTTTCATAGATCCTGCTTGGACATTAGTCCTTTAATTATTCTTCAGCTGATTAAAGATTGATTTTAGTATTTGCCTTTAGGTGCCTCTGAAGTTTTAAGTCCATCGCACCAAGATTTCAGCCATAATCCACTCAGAGCTACAGCAGCTAGAAGCCACTAACTCTAGATCTCTCCTTTGGTCTGAAGATGTTTTTATTCTGTTGTAGAAAATGATGGTACATCCACATATTGATCTGTTCTAAGCATCTAACCAACACGATGGTTTTATAGGAGGTAAAGCTGTGTGTATCTGCATAGTTATGCAAACTGGTCTGATTGCTATAATCTGAGATAAAAGGAGCAGGTAGATGTTGAATAGGAGGAACACTGAATGTGATGTTTCTGGTCTCTGATTTAAAGTTCCCTAAAATAACATAGGTGGGATTTAAACCAGCCCAGTGCTGTACCAGAATGGTTGACCCGGTTTTTCCAGACACACTAAAATAGTGATCAACCGTATCAAATGTTGCAGAGGTTCTTCCAGAGTCTGAGATGTTATTGAAGGCCTTATAGGGCAGTCTCTGTACTGTGGTTGGCATAGAAACCTGACTGGAAGATATCAAAATAGCTGGTCATTGATAAGAAGGCATTTTACTGTTAAGACCCAACTTTTTCAGTGATCAGAAGCGTGGCTGCAAACAGCCACTGATTTACTGAATTAACATGAGGGACCCATAATCTTCATCCTCATCTGCTACCAGATTTCCCCTAAATAGATACATTGATCCGCTATAATTCAGAGATTAATCCTGTAATATTTTCATGCTCACAACAGTCTGTGGCAAGCTGTTTTGATATGTACTAGTTTTTTCAAAAAAAAAAAAATGTTCTTTGAACATTTCAAACAAAATTACATTCTCTACATCTAGAATAAATATTCTGAAAGTCTGTAAATTATTTCAGATCTCCATATTACTAATATTACTGGTCAGCATTTGTATTATTTTAACTTAAAAAAAATTTATTCCAGATATAAATACATTTACAGTCAAACTGATAAATGTCAGAAAGGCCAATTAAAATCTAACATTTCTAGATGTATAAAACTTAATTCTCACTAGTATAATTTAGTTTTTTACTTTCTAAAATTCAGTTTCTGCTACAGAAAGTTAATTTAGAAAATATATTTACAGGTTAGGTCTAGGAGTTTGATTTTGATGATGAAGAAATTTATTTTAGTGATCTACAAATGAAACAATTGAGAGGAGAGTGCTTTTAATAAATGTAAAAATGGCCTACCATAGCACACTTCATATAAACCTATGCATTAACTCGAGCAATCTTCAACATCCTCCTTCCTTTTTTAAACACATTTTAAATTTTTTTTTTTTTTGCATTTCTGCAATAAAATGCAGTGGGGTGAAATAGGCCCTTCCTGTTATCATGGTGACTCGTCTGGCTTTTCATACTTGTTGCCCTGGTGTTCAACTCTGAGTGGACCTAGTTAAAATTTATTGAATTAATAGCAGCAGTTGTGAAATCAATCACTCAGAGTTCCCAACTTTAGGCTGGATCAATTTAGGGTTGTGGATTTTAATCCAAATTAGTTAAACCTGCTTCATGAAATGGACCCCAGATAGTCAAAAGATTTAATTCAATTCAGTTTATTTCTATAGCGTCATTTCGAGGCACAGTTCCCCAGTTCATCCAATCAAATTGATTCAAAGTTTTCTATCTAAGGAAAACCAGTTGATTGCATCGACTCATTGACTCGAAACCAATCCCTCACACTAAGCATGCTTGTAGCGACAGTGGAGAGGAAAAACTCCCTTTATACAGGAAGAAACCTCCAGCAGAACCAGGCTCAGTGTGAGCGGCCATCTGGGGTTCAAGGAGACGGAAGCAGAGATACAAAAGGCAGCTGTGGACCACAATAAAGCTGCACCTTCAGAGTGGCCTTTTATCGTGGGCAGTCTGAGGCACACTTGTGCAGTAATCATGGTGTCTATTCAGCATCTTAATATGGCACACCTTTGCGGTGAGATGGAATGACTGATCTCTATTTATTCACTGGATTGCTGATATCCCGCTGGTAGAACGGGGTTGAAGTGAAGCCACTGGCCGCCATATTGGTACACCCTAGACCAGTCGTGATATAAACAATAGTAGCCTACAGCATCGAACAACGATGATGTTCTAATTTTCAGAGGGACTTAAGACTTTTAAAATAAAGATAAATTCATCCGTTTGACAGACACTGTTTCATAGGATCAGTAGATTACTTTAACTTGTAATAAAAAAAATTAGCCATGAGTTATATGCACATCACATTGCATAGTCAGTAGTGTATAAATCATGTAATATGACTAACCAAATTTCCTTCACTACAGCTGATAAAATGTAAACATAAGACTGGTATGATTTACAGATTCCAAAATTCTTTTTTTTTTTTTTTTAAAGCCCCATTTTATATTTATTATTCAGCGGTCTAATGGTGGTGGGGAGAAGCTTTTCTGGAATCTGTTGGACCTGCAGTAACATTTACCATGATGGTTTGCTAGAACAGGTAGAGATTAGGGCTGAAACAATAATCTGATTAATCGATTATTGAAATAATCAAATAAATTAGTGATCGATCAATCGTTAACTGGAGTATAGAGACTCTAAATCAAGCCTTCAGCTGACAGAGCGACCGATAGGGCAGTAATTATTTAGATTGTTGCCCTTCACATATTGACTTATTGGGCCGTTTTTTTCATGAAGGAAACGCAGTTTTTTAAATGAAAGAAAAAAAATCATATTGATTTGATACAACTGAATGAGCTTAATTGATTAAGCAGATTATTAGTATTTATCTTATTCAATGCCTTCAATGCCAATTCACAGCAATATTTGACAAATCTATAATTCATAAAAATATTTTAGAAATGTGGTCAAATTAGGTTATTCTTGTTACATAAATTGTTATTTAAGGACCAAGACTGCTGAACCATTGAGCCTTTGGAAATGATTTTGTCAGTACCCAGAGTCCCCCACTAGTCACATGAGGTTAAATGGTCATCAGTTTGGGATCTCATGAGCGAAAAGTCAGTATTAAACCTGAAAAAAAAATGTCTTTATGCACAAAGGGCCAGTTAACACAGGGGTCCTTATGGGTTAAAGGTAAAATGCTGGCATCCTCAAAGTCGGTCCTCAAGGGCCGCTGTCCTGCAGGTTTTAGAGTTTTCCTGCTCCAGCAGAGCTGATTTTAATTGATAGATGATTAACAGGCTTTTGCTGAACCACAATCATTATAATCAGCTGTGCTAAAGCAGGGAAACCTCTAAAACCTGCAGGACAGCGGCCCTCGGGGACCAACTTTGGGGATGCCTGGTATAAAGGAAGATTTTTGCAAAAAAAAAAAAAACAAAAAAACAAAAAAAAAAAAAACACCCTCTATTCTAAGAAAAAAAAGAAAATGCACATGCAGAACCCTGTACCTGCTCCCGAGAGGGAACGCCTAATTAACGCGTGAAGGAGCCTATTTCGCCTGTATAAATGTTGCTGTTTGCATCGCTCAGACAAACTTACTTTTGAAAAGAGGATTTGCAATTTTTCCCCTAGGTCAGTCTCACCCCAGGTAAGTGAAAATGGGGATGAGCACGTAGGACAGCCTTACATAAACATGTGCACAGGAAAGATTGACAATTAGGTGGACTACTTATTTTTATGATCCACCTGTAAAGAGAACATCCTCCACTATAGCTTAACCTACAGGCCCTGCCAATGAAGATATCATTTTCTGCAATGTTCCTACATAAAAAGAAAACCAACATCGTACCAGACCTTACCCACTATTACTCACTCCCTGGATTTGAGGCCTTTACCTGTTTCTTAAAGTTAACCTATTGATTAATCTGCTGATTATTGTATCATTTAAGGGATATCCCTGTAATAAAACCAAGAATCCACTTTTAATTACATCTCTTTATTCAGATATTGCCATTTTACAGTCCTCGTGGCGTTTTAAAGTTCATTCCAACGGGTGGCTGAGTGACCTGAAGCTTAGACAGGCTGCCCAAATCCTAGAGAGAAAATAATAGGAACATAGTTGATTTGTTGTTGAGTTGTTTTAAATATATTTGTATGATCAGCACTCGTCTCCTTTAGCTGAGTTTCACATGAAAGTAACATTTGCGATATTCTGAGTGGTGAAGTTTTCGATTAAAGGCTTACCAGCATCTTGAGCATTTCTTTAGTATCTGGATCCACCTCAATGATCTCCTGGTCCAGAGCTGAAATCTACATGATGAGAAGAAACAGATTTTGTGTTGAAGCATCACAGGAGAAGGCAGAGTAACTTCTGAAATGAGTGATCGGCTCGGCAGAGAAAAAAGTTAGCCTAGGTGAAGAGGCCCTCTCAGCCGAGAACCACAGATTCAAAGATCTTACAGTAAAACACTAGACTGTAAATTCAACACAAAGCAGGAGCAGGAAGAGAAGGACAGACCTCAGGGACGTAGTTGTCCCTCCTCTCCCTCTCCTCCTCCTGCAGCTTGATGGAGATTCCTCTGACAGGGCCGCGCTGGATGCGCTTCATCAAGTGCGTCACATACCTGAGACACAAAGCAAAACAGGATCAGTAAAATGCTCCAGACTTTCAATAAATAAGCCGAATGTCACAGTTTAGAACCTCACCATGACTTAAGTTTAAATGTTTGCTCCAATCCTTGTTCCATGTAAAAAGAGAACTTGAGTTATTACGAATTTGCCAATTTTAACCCAGCTGTAGATTTTAGAACAGCCCCATGATGGGAGTGGGTGTTAAAGCCCCTCTCACACCTTGACGGTTTAGCCAGTGTTTGCCTGTAGTACCAAAGATCTGGCTAAACCGCTGGTATACATTGGCTAAGTTATGGGTACGCCAACATACGCCGAGTAGGTCGAGAAATTTCGAGCATGCTCAAAATATGCCAGCATATGCTGATACATGGGCCATAAGTTACAGGTAAGTTATCTGATTGTTGACGTCCAGCTTATCCAAAACCTGAGTAACTTCTCCTCCAGACTTCATCCACATCATAGGGTGAGCGAGAAGGTGAGTGTGATGGATCCTCCCTGTGTTCACGCCCACAGCTAACAAACTTCCTAACAGACATGAGGCTTAATCTGCTGCCACTGTAAACCTTCTTTCTTTCTTTTAATTTTAATTTATTCTGGGGTTTTTGGGTGCAGCCAAGTGCCTGAGGGGAGCAGCTTTAACTGTTGTTTCATAATCGCTATGAAATTATGCTTGTGCATCAATTCATGGGTATTACAGTGCCGTGTGTTATGCATAAGTAAGGCTATCGTTGGACTTAAGTTCTGGACTCATTCTGAATACGTTATGTATACGCCCAAAATATTTTTTTATATATTTTTTTTATTTTAAATCGAAGTTCAGAGTATGCCAGCATTTTAGGAGATTTTGGGACCCATGTATGCTCAGTGAGAACATGCAAACTCCATGCAGACCCCGGGATGGGAATCGAACCCAGAAGCTTCTTGCTGCAAGGCAGCAGTACCCACTGCAGCAATGAGCAGCACAACTCACTTTAAAGCAAATAACAGGTTTGTGAATAACTCAGGTTTGCATTCTAATTAAGCCATAATAATAATAATGATAATAAAACTGACAAAAATATATCCCTCTGGGAAATCTTTTATTTAAACCAAATTACTAAAATAAATGAAAATTTGAAAAAGATTTTAATTCTTCCTAGATCCAGTTTTAACACAATAAAAAAAATTTCCATTAGTCTGAAAGAAATAATTTCTGGTCCCTGAGGTCAGTTTTAAATTTGAGGTGTTGCAACCTGAAGTTTAAAAGCTTGTAAAATATAAACCTAAACTTCTCACCATTCAGAGTTTATGCTCGTTCAGAACCAACACAGCGAGCAGCGTTCAAGTAGCAAAACACGAAACATTACTCTGCTGCTTCCACACTGATAATATTTACAAACCACATAAAACAAAAACTGCTCTCTCTACATACCCAGCTACTTTGTTGCGCAGAGGCTTGGTGGGGATGATGGCGATCTCCTCACACACCCGCTTGTTGGTGTGGAAGTCATTGCCCAGTCGGGTGTAGTATTTCTCAATGATGACTCTGGCGGCCTTCTTCACGGTTTTGGTTCTGACTCGCCCCTAAGGAGAAAATTCAAAATGGCTAGTACACATAAATACTTGTTTTGGTAGCTAGATATGAGAAAGTAAACCCATGATATAAACCTACTACACAGAAAGGGATATTTGACAACTTTAGATTTCTTTTCTGCAATGTTTGATCCCATCTTTCTCCAGTACTCCAGCTTGTTTATGGGGTTCAAATCAGGCTTGCTTATGTGTATTTTCTATTAGTGTTGCACTGATACCAGTATCAGGCAGGGCCCCGATCAGCACTAAAATGGTCGTATCTGTATCGGTGAGTACCAACAAATAGGGCACTGATACCATTTTGAGAGTCAACCTTTCAATGTAGCCAATAAAAATTTCTACTAGATTCACTTTGTATTAGTATTTTTCCTGCTTCCCAAAGGAAGGCAGCAGCTTGACAAAGCCATGATGGCAATTATTTTTACATCCAAGTAGTATGCAGTTCTTCATATATATGCGCACACACATCAATTTCAACAGATGGTATCATATCTGCCAATACTGCACAGGTATCGGTATCGGGTCCCAAAAATGGCATCAGTGCAACACTATTTTCTATGAGTTTTTTCTTCCACTAAACTTTTTAATATTATGTTTAGAACTTTAACACACTTCATAAGAAATAACCTTTTGCAGCTTCCACAGGATTTCAATCACCTTCTATTAATTCAGTAGTCTTCCAAAAATCTATAAGAAATGTTTGCACTTGGGGAAAAAACATATATACACATATATTGAATTACACATTTGACTAAAAAGAAAGTCAAAGGTGTTATTCATTTTCTCCTTTGCAAAATACTTTTTTATATTATTGTGCTTTTAGCTTTAAATAGGCAGCCCTGGTTAGGTTTTTTAACTTTTTTAAGTTTGAATAAAGTAGACATTTATGCAATCTTCAAACTCACAAAAAAAAAAGAACCATAAAAGAGAAATGACAAACATTTACAGCATGTCTGTTATTTTTGTTTTAAAGAGGGCAAATCCAAGTTGAAAAATCAAGGCAACATTTAACGAGGAACAAATAAACTAGGTGTTTATTAAATAAATTAGTAGATATGCACTATAAATTATACCAGGTTAACTTGTGTACATGGACGTGATAAAAAAAAAATCACATTACTGAACTCAACATACGACTTTATCTTCGTATGTTTTTAATAAAATGTTGAAATTGAAATACTATTATTCGCAAAAAAATGGGGTTTCTTAGTATCCGAATAGAAGTATTTTATAGACTAATAAAATACTTTTATTATTCCTTCAGTTTGCCAATGATTGGAGTAAATGTATAATAGTTTATTTATCGGTTTTCCTTTGTCAAAGTTAGCTCATTTAAATCGTCCGGTGGTCTTTGGAACTTTAAAATACAGAGAGGGGGTTTAAAGTCCTCGGTGAGGGCACAGGGGGAAAGGATTGATAAGGATTGTCAGCGAAGCTGAAACCATAAGCTTTGTGTCGTACCCACCATGTTTGCCCGGACCAGCGGAAAAGAAACACCGCGGCGTCATACCGGATGTTTATAGTGGAAGACAGCGACAGGCGCGACGGTGCTGAGACCATTACCGCCACCTGGTGGCGGGAAGACATAACTACACAGATAATTCAGCAGACTATAAATATCAATCCAGATGTCCTCTGATAAAAAAAAAAAAAACTCATGACCATGTCGATTGTGTTTCTTTTTACATGTTTATTAATGTATTTAAACTTTAAATGGAAAATTTTCAGCGTTTAAGCCACATAAAAGCAAGTTCTTGCAGTGTGTGCAACCATTTAGTTAGTAGATTTTGTTCCCCTTCTGTTCCAGATTTTGCAATCCGAGCATTGCGACATAAGATCTGAATACTAATTATTACACAGAAAAAACTAGGAAAAAATCTTTACAGATAACATTTTCAGAGCTATTTGTATTAGAATTTCAAGCTACTAGACAGACACTAAAATCAAATTCCCAAGAAATGATCACTGAAGGAGCACAGCGGTGTGTACAGTAAACTATATTCTAATTAGGGGCGGATTTAGGAAATTTGGGGCCCTCTGAATTGAGAAAAAACCCATAAAACAGACCCATTATACAGATACAGAAATTTTAACACACATCCATTCTTTGTTCTAGGTTTTGTCCCCTTTCTTGTTTTCCTCTCTAGGTTTTGTACTCAGCTGACTTTTCATGCTGTCTCAAAAGGAATGAAAGATTTTTCTGGAGAGCAGAGTTTGGTTTTTTTATACGTCGTCTCCACTAGCAGAAGTCACTAAATTTGGCACTAGGCGCTTTTCTAAAATACGAGTACAAGAGGTGTCTGAAAAGTCACTAAATACAGCGACAAAAGCGCTAAGTTGGCATGCCTAGTATTTCCTAATGGTAAATCCCCCAATTCTAAACATGTTATAATGCACTCCTTCTGGTAGCAAGTTATATTTACCTGCAGTTTTATTTCCCTCTTGTTCCTACTTTTAATGAATATATATCCAGCTGAATATATCAGCCACACATAACATTACATGGATTTAAGGTAAGCAGAATCTGCTAAACCTTTTTAGACTTTTAACTAGAACCATGGTTTTACATGAGACTTAGCTTTCTGGAGACAGGAGAGTCTTGTGTGAAACAGAGAATGAATGCTTGGAAAAAGCAGTTAATTACAGTAAATTACCTGTGATGCTGTGGGCCTTTTTCTCCTTTAAAGGCCATGGAAGCCTGGATGGGCTGCATAGCTAAGATATCAGGATACTTTTAATAAAAAAATATCATATATGTCATCACTGGGTCTTCCAAGAGCATGCTGATCCAAAATATAGCATCTAATCACACAGAATCAGTTTTTCATGGCCTCATCAGCAAATATATATAATAATATAAGGTTTGCTTTTTCTCTGTACTTTGATTTGCTTGAAAAAATGTCTAAAAATCATCACAAACAGTCCAAAAAATGTGGACAGATCTTTTATTTTACATAAAAAGGGTGCAAATTGGAGTTTCCCCTTAGGTGTGGAGGGAATAAAAAGTGATTATTCAAAAGGTTCGTGTATGAGATGCCGTTTCATATTGATCCAAGAAAGAAAGAAAAACAAAAAACAAATGTCATCTCAGATAAAAAGGCTATTTACCTCTCTGCAACTTAAATATATGAAATCATTAAAAAAGGAGGAAATGTGGGTCCTTCAATACTTGAAGCCCTTGACTAACTCATTCAAATACATTTCTGAAGTGACATTCATAATTCAACACAATAATATTTATTTACAGATTAAGGATTTCTCAAAATCAGCCCAAAAAAATAAAGAAAAATGCAGAGGAAAGGATAGATTATTGGAGCTGTACAATTTGATTTTCCACAGTCTGCGAAAACAAATCAGAGAAACACTGTTTTTAATAGAAATTCCCAACAAAGACTACAATTGTGAAGTCTGTACAATTTACAGTTCAAATAATTAGCACAATATTGCAGTAAATATCACCTCTCCCTCACAGGAAAAAGATATACAGTAAATCAAACAACCCTACAGTACAGCAACAAGGAGAAAAAGTGCCAGAGAACCCAAAAAAGACCAAAGCTGATCATTCATGCGCTCATTTGCTTTGATTTGATTTACACACATACAAATACGCACATAAAAGCCATAAACCCTGACATGACGAACAGAGTCGGAACAAAAAAAAAGGGAAAAAAATGGGTAGCAAAAAGACGCAAGGAGTTAAAGCTGCATCGCTTCACTGGCCCTATGGGTGGGGAGCAACGCAGAAGGGACATCTCGGCCTTCTCTCTGTAAGCCATGCAGAAACAGATCACGTAGATTACTCCTATATCGCTCTGTACGAGTTAAAATACAGCGTAATATAGCTATATATACCAGCTCAGCCAGAAGCTACAGAACTAGAGGTGAAACAGCAGATGGTCCGTCATAAACTCAGCTGGGAAAACCATGAGCTTGGTCCAATAAGTGGGGGGGTGGGGGTGGGTCCACTTCTTTTTTTTTTGTGGGTTCAAGAAAGAACGAGTCGTTAAACACTGCCTGGTATGGCACCGAGCCGCGCTGCGGACACATTCAAGAACACAGGTTGGAGCGAGAAACGAAAACATTCATCGAGAATATTTTCCTGGCACAGATATATAAAAAAAAAAAAGAAAAAAACAAACACAAAAAAAGAGGGGGTAGTAGTAGTCGTCTTAGAAATGGCACTCGGGGAATTCTAAGCAGGGAGCAGAGAAGGCTAAATATTCTGGATAATCCATCTCACTCATCGGAAGCAGCAGCGGCGGCATAAAGCTGGCGGCCAGAAAACATCACGGCTTTGGCGCCTGATTTGGCGTTGGCGAGCATCTCAGAGACTTTAATCTTCAAACCGACAACCTGCAGGACTCTACAGGCGCCCTGCTGGCCTAAAAGAAATGAATATCGGTCATTCATTTAGCTTCTCCTCCCAAAGCTCCCATCAAATCATAAAGTTACTGAGAACAAAGGAAGCAGAAAAGAGTTCAAGTACTTTTTGATAAGACAATAGCTTATGCCCCACAGAAAGCAACGCGTTGGAAGAGGGATTTTAAACAAAAAAATAAACTAGGCTGTACAGTGTAAATACATCTAAGAAGCAGGTTAACATACCGACTCATCTACAACATTCTAATGGAGCTGGTCCAATGAAACGCCCAATCTGATTCATTTAACACCAACAACACTTGTGTGTGTGTGTGTGGAAGCAGTGCTTTTAGGAGGGTTGTCATGGCACCAAATAAGCAGTGGCTGGAGGTTAAAACAAAGAATAATAATAATAATAATAAACTCCCTACACCCTAGAGGGAGATCCCAGCACACGAGGCAGCTACGATTAAAGTAATAAGCATGTTCAAAGTGGATTCTTTTTAAGAAGGCAGGGAAAGATGGGCTCAACAAATGTAGTGCAGTAAATAATCAAGCTTTGTTTTGTTTACCCTCTTTCCCTATAAAATCATGGCTAACTGGAATGAAAACAATTACATTAGACAATTTCACATTAACAAAAAGAAAGGGGATTTCATTTTTCTGCTATGATAGGCAAGGTGAGAAATTGTTTCAAGGCATTCCTCCTCATCCGCGCCGCCGCAGAGTTTATTGTCCATCTCGGCCACGGAGGAGAGGGAGCAGTGATCCCGAACGTTGGAGCATCGTGTTGCAGCACAGGGGCTGTGTGCGGGGGGGGGGGCGCGTCTTCACGTGTAGCAGATGACGCGTCGTCATGCCTTCAGGTTTGGCTCTCCTTCCACGGGGAAATACGTTTCAGTGTTAAGAAAAGAAGCCATGACCAGCCCCAAAACAAGTCTCTGCTTTGGGTTGAATCATCTGGAAAGAACACGGACGTCTCGCAGCCGTGCTGTTAAGTTCCTATCCGGACGATGTGGCGCTCAGTCGGGTTGGTGGATCGAGGTTAAGGCATTAGACAGAACTGTGACTCTCCAGAGCATATCTGCTGTCCTTCCAGAGTAGCATGGCTACCATGGTAACAGAGTGCATGAAAAAACCTTCCTAATCCGAACTGAAGTTTGGTTCTCAGTTGTTTTCCTTTTTCCAAAAACTTAATTTAACTTCCTTCCCATGAACTGGAGAGATAATATAAATCCTCCAGTCATTGACTCACCTGTCAATACATTCAGTGTGCATGTAAGAATTAGTAGGAAAAGTAGTAGCAACGGAGTGATAAATATCATGTTTTTGTCTTTTTTTCCCCCTTCAAGCTGCCATCTAGAAGCGTCAGGTGGATGTTCGTCATCACAGAGTAAAAAGAGGCTGTAGTGTATTTGGACGGAGACGAGGAGCGCTTGGGCTGAAAGAACGTCTCCGAAGGATAGAAAACCAGGAGGCGGCTGCTCTTTCGCTAATACTTCTGCCTTAGTCAGAGACGATCCAAAAAAAAAAAAAAGGAACAAAAAATACGTCACAATGAGTCAGCAAATTAACGAGGGGCGTGGCAGGATGATTTGGGAAGTGAATCACGTCTGGAGCGGAGTAGAAACAACGGGTTCCTAACGAGATGGGGGCAGGATATCACATCCATCTCTTCCTTTACAAACGAACCAAAAAAACTAAAGATTGGAGTAAAACATACGAAGACAGTGATAAGAGAGAACTATTTGGTTGTCATGTAAAATAAAGGGGGAAAAAAACACCTTTGAAAAAAAACTCTTGGTCCACCTGACCTGTAAAACCTCCTGTTTCACTTTGAGGGGGGAGAAAAAAAAAAGAAAAAAGAAAGGAAGCTCCCATCATGAGACACGTTTCCTGTACATCTCCAGGTCAAAGCGGTCCTTCCCGGGAACAAACCAATCAGAATCTATCGGCTGAATCCCTTTTCTGTTCCCAGTGGGACCTTCCAGGTGTCTGAAATCACAACATGAGGAACTTTCCGGTCCGGTTCTGGCTCATCATTTGTGCCTCGGCGTGTTCTTCTTCCGTTTTCGCCTGAAGAAACAGCAGCACCTGCAGACAGACGGAGATTACATCAGTATGTCCACATGACAGGTGCTGATTCCACATCAGGAAGGTTAAAGCGTTGCCATCCACTGGATGCTTATTCATCTCCTTTATTCCTATGAACAGGTGCATCTCAACACATTTGAATATAGAATTTTATCTACTTTAAAAATCAATTTCAAAAGTGAAACTAATAAAAATCCATTACACAATGTAATAATTTGACATTTGTCCTAAAGAATGATGGGGAAGACTGCCGAGTTAACAGGTGTCCAGTCAGCAACACTCACAAAAACCTGCAGCTGAAGTGAATATCAGTTTTATCCAAATATATCAATGGAAAGTTAAGTGGAAGAAACAACTGGGGCATAAAAAGGTATTGCTGCTTTAATGCTACGTTCAGACCACCAGCGCTGGAAGCAGCAAAAAGCTTCTGCTGCTTCATTTTTGATACTTGTTCACATTAAGTGCATTTTTTGACACTCCAGAAGCGTGTCCAGTTAATTGTGTCCAGATGCATCTGATGCTTCTGCTGCTCCTGTGTTCAATGGCAAAGAACGGCTTTGCTATATTTGCTGTTATAAGTGGGTAAAAAGTAGTTTTAATGTTTTAAAGTGAGAAAGTCCACCTGAAAACTTCCTCTGTGCAGTCAGTTATATCCAGATTACCATCCTGCCTTCAAATATTATTTTGTGACAGTGCAGCGTTGCCCCCGTACACCGGCAGTGCTCTGTCACTGGAAAATCCACTTCAGTAATTTCTTCACTGTCAGATTAATAAAGTCAATCAATCAATCAATCAATGCTAGCCTCTGCCCAGTTGCTTCCTGGGGGTTATCCGCTACTGTTGGCGGCGGCTGGAAGGCGTCTTTCATGTACGTAATCCAAACTGCAGGCACCAGATCAATAAAATCGAACATCGGGAGGTTTCAACATTTTAAGTTAATCTATGCTAGCCTGATAAATCAGACTAAATGTGAGATTAAATGTGTAATTTGGTCTGGCCCCGATGAATGAGACATCAGACCATGTCTGTGCCTATTGGCCAACGCTCTGACCAATGAGCGCAACTGATTGTGACGTAGTTAGCTTGTGGGAGAGTGTTAACAAACAGCCTGTCGGTAAAACGGTGAATACGTCCTTCTTAAAAATTAATGAGCGTAGAGCCTCTTCCTGCTCACATTTCAACGAAAACCCCAAGTCTAATGCCTCCAAAACGTATTCCAAAGCTGAGTCAAACAAGAACTGTTCAATAGTTGTTGCCATCTTCCTTGTTGTGCTTTCTCCAGCGTCGCACAGCTTTGTCGTCAAACCCTCAAAATCCCGCCCGCTTTGTATCCAGAAATTCAAAACACATCTCTGTGTTGTGATTGGCCCTGCTCTGGCTGCTCAGGTGCGCCAAGATGCGCTGCTACTGCTGCTCTAGACGCTCTGCCGGACCTACTGATGCGCCTGATGCGCATCAACCATTGACTTTGCATGTAAACTAGCTGCTTCTGCAGCGTGCGGTCTGAACATAGCATAATAACCGCCACATCAACATATTCAAGATTAGGTATTTGTGATTCAGAGCCAGAGAAAACTTATTACACAGAGTTTAACACAGAATTTGCTTCAGGGTTAAGCTACTACACCATAGACAAAAACACAGCTAAAATAAATCCATTTGAAAATACTTCAGTTTTCCTTTTTTTCCAGGAAATGTAATACTTTTTTTTTTTTATAACTGCGAGCCACATGAACAAAAACACATTCTATAAATACCACTCTATGTGTTACACGTCTAAACAAGTTTCACCTTTAAACTGAAACCCATTAGGTCTCCAGAAACATTTCCAATTTAGATGCACCTGTACATGTAAAAAGGAGAGCACAACCACACACTGCTGCTGCAGGGCCTCTGAAGGTGACATTTCCTGTATGCAGCAAAAGAAAAAACACAGGAAAAGCACAAGACAAGAGGAGCCTGAACGCTGAGTAAGAACACACAAAGAAGAGACGTAGGACAGTGACTGGGTTCTTTTACTTTCATTATGCAACCATGAATAATGGTATATTAATGAACAAATATCTAAACCCTAAAATAAAACTACAGAGATTACAGAAGCATAATAAAGACAATCGGCCCCGATTTGTTACCAGTTTGATTGTTAGAATATACGGCATATGAAGCAATTCTAACATTACTGAATTAGTTCAAACTAAAAATAATCTGCAATGTTAATTTATTCTCTTCTAGGTTTAAATCAGTACTGTACCAGTGAGAGTCTGCTTAAATTTAGTGAGTAACTCCACTGGGCCCAGCCTAGGCTGGTCCACTCCCTGTCCCATTGAGTATGATGTGGACAAGCAGAGAGGGACTCACCACAGGTTGAGCATTTTCACGCAGCTACAGAAGAAGAGAGAAGAAAGAGCGTAAAGAGAAAAGAAAGATTAATACAGTACGACTAGGTGGATGGGAGTCGGCGCACAAAACACAACACAAAACAAAAATCACATGAATTTATTTATATAAAGCCAACATCCTTACATCTGAGGTCATGGATAAAGGAAATAGAGAGAGAGGCGGGGAGCGGTCTAAGGGGACAGAGTTAGAGAGAACAACAGGGCTGTAAACTCTGCTTCCCTCAAGGTTAACCCAGAGAGAAAAGAGGGACAGAGATACAAGAGGGTGAAAAACAAACAAAGCTATACTGTTTAGTTTTTACTCTTTAGGTTACAGTTTACGGATTGAAAGTATCAAGAAAACCTAATTCCTAAAATGCTAAGTAAAAAAAAAAAAAACAACAAAACAAAACCAACAGCTAAGATATCGTTGTGTAATTTTCACACCAAGGGTGAGATTGGATCCCATCAGCAAGAACTCACCAGTGGATAAATCAAACCCAAATCAAATTATTTAATAGCCACATATCTTCATTTGCAAATTGTCAATTAAGAAAATAGGAACGGAGAGAGAAAAAAAACGTTGTTTTGGACACGTTTTTTTTTTTTTTTTTTTTTTTTTTTTTTTAGGAAATCCAAACAAAAAACATTGGTTAAAATGTTAAGAACTGAACGGCCCCTCATGAAGTGCCTGGTTGAAGGTTTTTTTTTTTTTTTCTTTTCGGGGGGGGGGGGGGGGCGGTTCTGGTTGGGTGGCCGGCGCGGGATGGGTGGGCCCCGGTCCCGGCTCTTGCGGGGGGTGGTCCGGTCCGTGTGCGGGGTGGGGGGCCGGGCTTGAAGCAGGAAAGAGATGGGTTGGTGTGGCGGTGTCGCCGCTCCCCTCCCCTCACATCCGGATTTTAGGTTCACTTATGGGGTCATCCGATAGTCCCGGGACCGACCACCGGTGTCACCGGGTTTTTGGTCCTGGTATTATTGGATGTGAGTGTTATGTGTGAATGTGTGTCTGCGTTGTTATTTTCTTTATTTATTATTATTATTATTTTATTCAAATTTTTTTTTTTTTTTTTTTTTTTTTTTTTTTTTCCTGTGGTACGAGTGGGGGCACTAGGGAGGGAAGGCATGATTGAGATGGTGTGTTTTTTTTTTTTTTCTTTCCCAGGTTGGGGTCTCAACCGCACCCTCTCCCAAATACATCTCAAGTCTCCGCTAAGTGCGGAGCCCATTCCCCCCGTCCTGCTCTCCCTCCGCTGGCTGGCGTCGGGGCTCACCGGTGCACTGGTGGAGCTGGGGGTGGATGCCCGGGGGACTGCTGGCTCATTCCTGGCGGCCTCTCCACTGGCCCCGGCCGGCCTTGGCTTTGCTGGGGCTCCTGTCTGGGGGTGGGGTGCCCTTGGGGCCTCGGATCCCTGGGGCCTGGGACTGGATCCGCTTCGGGGTGGGGCTGGGTGTTGTTCGGGGATTTTCGGGGTCGGTGCCGGTGCCTTCGCTACGATGCCGGTTCCTGGGCGGTGTTTCTTTCCTATGCCGGTTCTGTGGTATCGGTTCGGGGAGGGGGGGAGCTGCGCGGCATGGTGGGGTGCGGGTCTTGGGTCCTGTTTTGGGCTCCGGTTTTTCCGCTCGCACTTCTCCTCTTGCCTATTTATTTTAATTGTAATTATTAATTAATTTATTTATTTACCTATTTATTTATTTATTTATTTATTTTTTTTTTTTTCTCTTCCTCGGTGGGGGGGAGCGGTTGCGGGCGGGTCGGTGTCTGGTGTCCGCTGTCGCATTGTGGGGGCCCCTTTTTTTTTTTTTTTTTTTTTTCTCTTTTTTTCTTTGGGGGGTTTGGCATGTCTGTTTTCTCGGGGGCAGGCGGGCCTGCTGGGTGGGGGTCCTGCTGGCGGCGCGCCGCTGGTGTGTGGGGGTCCGGGCGGCTCCGGCGGGGGTAGTGTTGGGGGGCCGGTCTGGGCGGGCTGGCTGCGCTGGCTGGGTATTCGGGTGGGTTTTCCCTCCTGGAGGCATGGCGGGGCTGCTCTGTTCCCACTGATCGCGGCGGGTGGGGCTGCGGGGCGGGTGTGGGCCTGGGGTGGCTATGACCGGCGCGTGGTGGGGGGCCGGGGCGGCGGAGCTGCTCTGGCCGCGTGTCGGGGCCTGGTGCGGGCTGCGGGGGGGGTGGCGGACGTGGCTGGGCTGCTTTGGCATCGTCCGGTGGGGGGGGCGGCGCGGTTCGCTCCGCTCTGGCTTTGTGCTGCCCCTCGGGCTGCTGGGGGGGGTGGTTGCGCCGGCTGCGGTCTGCTCCTCTTGCGGTTTTGCGCCGGGCGGCTTTTCTGCTCTCGGGCTGATTCTGTGCGCGGTGTGTTTCGTTGCGCGCTGTTGGCATCGGTCTTGGTGGGGTGGGGCTGCGCTTTTGGCCGGGGGGGCGTTTTGGGGGGGGTCCCGCGGCGCTCGTGGCCGGTTCGCGGCGGATGCGCGTGGGCCCCGGCCGGGGGCGGGGCCGTCTTAGTGTTTTCCTGGGTGGTGCGGTCGCGGTGGGTGTTGCGGCCGGTCGCCGGGGCTTGGTGCTGGGGGGCGGGGCGTGTTTCGGTGCTCTGTGGGGCTGGGGCGTTTCGGTCGGCGCCGTGGGGGGGCTGGTGTTCGGCGCCCGGCCCTACTTCGGGGTGGCCGGCTGCCGGCGGGGCCCGCGGACTCGTCCCCGCGGCTCCCCGGGGCGCCGGCATGGCGGTGGCTGGGGGGCTTCCTCGTGGCTGTCTCTCCTCCTGCCTTGGTGGGGTCTGATTTCCGGGGCTGGCCCCGCCTTGGTGCCTTCGCTTCTGGGGTCCCCTTGGGCGCCTGGGGCTTTGGGTCTCCCGGCGCTGGACTCAGTGCTCTGGGGGGTGTGCCTCTCCGGCTCTCCACAACCACTATTGAGCATTTTTTTCTATGGTTAAAACTTTACATGCACAAGTTCACCCTCACAAACAACTACAGGTGCTAGGCTTCAGGTACTTAGAGATTCACTTCCAAACAGAAACCCCACATTCATATCTTCAGGTAACACAGAGTACATGTCAGACTTAATAATATTACTTTAGTGATAGTTTCAAGGTGTTTGCTTTATTGTATATCTCGTACCATGTTTTTTGGTTGTGCTGTTCTTTTTTTTTTTTTTTTTTTTTTTTTTTCTCCATCTCATTACAGGTGTTGAAGCAGACTGAAAATGTTTTGTCATTGTCTCCTTCCTATCTCCTCTTTCTTTCATCTTTTGTCCTGTTTTTTTCTTTTTCTTTTTCCTTCTTCTTCTTCTGTTTTTCTGCTCTACTTACATTGCAGTGTCCATATGAACTGTAAAACTCCCTGCATAATTATAATAAAGCAATTTATATACATGAAACAAGTGGAGCGGTATGGCAATTGCGATACCGCTACACTTGTGAAAGTAAAATCTGTTGGGCTCCTTTTGGCATCAAGACAATTATTCTTATTGCCACCTTGCCAGACAGGACACTGTAAAAAAAAAAAAAAAAAAAAAAAAAAAAAAAAAAAAAAAAAAAAAAAAAAAAAAAGAACTGAACGGCCCCTCTCTGGTTGTGGAGTAGCATTACTCTATGTAGATTTGTGTTGGAAAACTGCAAATTCTAGAATGTTAATTATTTTTACATTTGTTAGGTGCAGAAGGACTTTTCAGTCATGGTCACATGGAGCTGATGCAGGACGGCAGGATGCTGCCAGTTTTAGGAGTGAGGAGGAAGAACAGACAGATGGGGTTTGAAAAATAGGATGAAAGTGATGGAAGGAGAGGAGGACGAGAAGCAAGAAGGCGGAGCAGGAGCCACCCATAAAAATAAAAATAAAACAAACAGTGCCAGATTAGAAGTTTAGTCAGCAAAGCTAGATGACAGCAGGTGTTTGGATAGAATTATATTAATCTCAAGAGATCCAACCGGCTTTTAATTTCAGGATAGGCCTTTAATTCAGAATGTCATTTTTTTTTTTGGTGTGCTTAGAATTTGTCATAATTTTTGTGATCCAGTAAACTTTTATAAAGTGAAAGGTTTCCAAGGAATCCAAACACAAACAGTTTTGACCTTGGTAAAAAAAAAAAAAAAGTTTTATTATAGCTACGTTCACACTGCTGCCTGAAGTGACCCAAATCTGATTTTTTTTGCCCTTATGGGACCTGTATCGGATCTTTCCATGACAGTCTGAACAACACAGATCCGATTTTTCCAATGCGACCAAGGCCACTTTGCTATGTGATCCCGAATCCGATACGAATCTGATCTTTTCAAAAGTGACCTGTATCAGAACGGCCAGATCGCATTCATCTGACCTGAATGTCATTAATACAAAACAAAGCTCCCTAATATGGGCCTTGCTACGCAGAAGCAGCCAGAAAAACAACAAACATGGTGGATGATAATGCGGAGAATAGTATTTATGTTTAACCATCTTGAATAGATTGTGTTTTTAAGGATGGAAAAAAATCGCTAGATGCGCTCCGGCACTACCATCCATGTTTACTTCTGTAAACACAGAGCATGCTTGCTAGTTACATCATTGCGTCTTCTCCTGCACATGCGGGACACTTAAGCTGTATGAATGCAGTTCACACAGGAGATCACATACAAGTTGCATATATTTGTAAATTTCAACAGCAACGCAAAAAAAAAAAAATGGATTTCACAAAAAAATCAGAATTGAGCATCAAGGCCTGCAGTGTAACATAGCCTATGCTGCAAACAACGCATACGTCTTACGATGGAGGAAGAAAAAAAAAAAAGAGCAAAACTTGACAAAAGCAGGATAAAAATATGCTAGATGAATTTTAAAAAAAGGAAAAGAGAGACAGAATTTAAGATTAAGAAATGAGAGAAATGTATAAATCCATAAAGCACATTACAGAGATGATGAATTTTTTTCAATTATTTTACTTGAGCAACATGGGAGAAAAATATCTAAATTGGCTTAAAACAAAATTGCAGGTCAGACTTCGAAGGAAGACCCTAAAACTATGCAGAAATCGGAACAGGATATGCAGTAAAAGAAACCATGTAAGGGGATTTGAATCAAGTGGCAAATATTTGACAGAGAAACTAGAGTTTGAATAAAGCCAAGCGTCTGGGCTAATTCATTCCCATACTTAAGGAGACACAGAACTAAAGAACGGTGGAAGGAGAAGCACCAAAAGGACATGAAAGAGAATCATACTTAGGCTCGTCGGCCACTTCCACCTCTGCCTGAGTTGTTATTGGCGCATTGGAGTGAGCCAGAGGATCGTCTGCATTAAGCTCCCCATTGCGAGAACTGACCACCTGCAGCAGAGACAAACGTTACTTTAAGTTAACCCTCTGAATAATTCGAAGCAGTTTTACCTGATAATGATGTCAAAAAAAAAAGAAAAAAAAAACACCAGGTCATCGCTAATTCAGAGAGCCCTCAGAGGTCACAAAACCTATTTCTAAGGCACCAAGGTATCAACTGAACCTTTCAAAGTTACAAGTAAAAAAGCAGGAAGACAGAAATAGATTTTTCTTGTTTTTCTCGAGTATCAAACTAATAAACGTTCAAAAAGTTTGTGAAGTAACTTTCAGAAACTACAATTATCTTACAACATTTACGGATGTTTTTCCTTCCACTCAACTTTCTAATAAGGCGCTACGCATAGAGAGCTGGGTGCCTTTTAGTAGCTTATGCTGCTTGGAGTGGGCCCTACTAGGATAACAGGAAAAAAAGGTGTCGTAGCCAAACAATAAAGGAAAGTTGGGTGGAAGGAAAACATTTCGGTAAAAGCTTAACAAGCAAAAGTGCTACAGAAGTCTTTGCTGACCAACACTTGCATATATAAATCTGTTACTTTTTATCCAGTTTAAATATTTATTAGCTGTAAGAAATAGTTAAATTTACAGAAAAAAACATTTTAAGTATAGATCATAGTTTGCAATAAATATAAATATACTACAATCAGGTAGTAATTTGAGTTTATTAAATAAAATATAAATTTTAGAAATTGCCTCCACTTTTATTTCATTGCTTTCAAGATATATTACCAAATGAAGCTGAAATAAATATTATAAAAAAAACTTTATCTCCTGAAGTTTAATCCTATTTAAGTAATTAATGTGGCAAAAACAGTCAAGGTTTTAATCCAATCTTGAAGCTCTAATTGATTTTATGGATGCATATATTTACAGTGGGGCAAAAAAGTATTTAGTCAGCCACCAATAGTGCAAGTTCTCCCACTCAAAAAGATGAGAGAGGCTGGTAATTTTCATCATAGATATACCTCAACTATGAGAGACAAAATGAGAAAGAAAAATCCAGAAAATCACATTGTCTGATTTTTAAAGAATTTATTTGCAAAATATGGTGGAAAATAAGTATTTGGTCAGTTACAAAGAAGCAAGATTCCTGGCTCTCACAGACCTGTAACTTCTTCTGTAAGAGGTTCCTCTGTCCTACACTCGTTACCTTCATTAATGGCACCTGTTTGAACCCGTTATCAGTATAAAAGACACCTGTCCACAACCTCACACAGTCACACTCTAAACTTCACCATGGCCAAAACTAGAGAGCTGTCAAAGGACACCCGAAAAAAAATTATAGACCTGCACCAGGCTGGGAAGTCTGAATCTGCAATAGGTAAACAGCTTGGTGTGAAGAAATCAACTGTGGGATCAATTATTAGAAAATGGAAAACATACAAGACCACTGATAATCTTCCTCGATCTGGGGCTCCACGCAAGATCTCACCCCGTGGGGTCAAAATGATCACAAGAACGGTGAGTAAAAATCCCAGAACCACACGGGGGGACCTAGTGAATGACCTGCAGAGAGCTGGGACCAAAGTAACAAAGGCTACCATCAGTAACACACTACGCCGCCAGGGACTCAAATCCTGCAGTGCCAGATGTGTCCCCCTGCTTAAGCCAGTACATGTCAAGGCCCGTCTCAAGTTTGCTAGAGAGCATTTGGATGATCCAGACGATGACTGGGAGAATATCATATGGTCAGATGTAACCAAAATAGAACTTTTTGGTAAAAACTCTACTCGTCGTGTTTGGAGGAGAGAGAATGCTGAGTTGCATCCAAAGAACACCATACCTACAGTGAAGCATGGGGGTGGAAACATCATGCTTTGGGGCTGTTTTTCTGCTAAGGGACCAGTACGACTGATCCGTGTGAAGGAAAGAATGAATGGGGCCATGTATTGTCAAATTTTGAGTGAAAACCTCCTTCCGTCAGCAAGGGCATTGAAGATGAAACGTGGCTGGGTCTTTCAGCATGACAATGATCCCAAAAACACCGCCCGGGTAACGAAGGAGTGGCTTCGTAAGAAGCATTTCAAGGTCCTGGAGTTGCCTAGCCAGTCTCCAGATCTCAACCCCATAGAAAATCTTTGGAGGGAGTTGAAAGTCCATGTTGCCCAGCGACAGCCCCAGAACATCACTGCTCTAGAGGAGATCTGCATGGAGGAATGGGCCAAAATACCAGCAACAGTGTGTGAAAACCTTGCGAAGACTTACAGAAAACATTTGATCTCTGTCATTGCCAACAAAGGGTATATAACAAAGTATTGAGATGAACTTTTGTTATTGACCAAATACTTATTTTCCACCATATTTTGCAAATAAATTCTTTAAAAATCAGACAATGTGATTTTCTGGATTTTTCTCATTTTGTCTCTCATAGTTGAGGTATATCTATGATGATAATTACCGGCCTCTCTCATCTTTTTAAGTGGGAGAACTTGCACTATTGGTTGCTGACTAAATACTTTTTTGCCCCACTGTATGCAGGAATGCATTGTTTATAATATTCAGTAATAAATCAACCTTTCATTAGTTAGCGTTAAATTCTGTCAGTTGGATTGGAAGACTTGTCGCCAATTTGTTCACAACTCATAAGTTACCATGAAACATACATGAAACCATTTTTTCCGCCAAGATGGCGCCACCTACGGTCGCCCTGGTCCTCTCGTGCGCCCTGTTTTGTCTGTTTTTGTTAGTTTGACTTTAGAAAGGTCACAGCCCCACCGTCCCCCCTTGCCCTCACAGACAGCCCCACCCCCATCTCCAACGTGGAGTCCTTCCGCTTCCTGGGCACCACCATCACCCAGGACCTCAAGTGGGAGCCGACCATCAGCTCCCTCGTCAAGAAGGCCCAGCAGAGGATGTTCTTTCTGCGGCAGCTGAGGAAACTTAAGCTGCCAACCCGGATGTTGGTGCAGTTTTACACCTCCATCATTGAGTCCATCCTCACCTCCTCCATCACCGTGTGGTACACTGGCGCCACCGCCAGGGACAGATACCAACTGCAGCGCATTGTGCGCTCCGCTGAGAAGGTGATCGGCTGTAAGCTGCCATCACTCCAGGACCTGTATGTCTCCAGGACCAGGAGACGTGCAGGTCGCATCACAGCCGACCCTTCTCACACTGGACACAGACTGTTTGAACCTCTCCCCTCAGGGAGGAGGCTACGGTCCATACGGACCAGAACCTCCCGCCATAAAAACAGCTTCTTCCCCTCTGCCATAAGACTCATGAACACATAACTATATGTCAGACTCCATAACCTGCCCATGCCATTCACACTGCTGTATTGCACACTGCTCTATTTGCACTATCTTGTACATTTTACTTTTTATATTTATCCATATTTTTATCTTAAGTGTATATATTAGTATATTTTTTGCATGCCTTATACCCTAGTGTTTTTAGAGATTTTTATAATTTTATTTACTATTTCATATATGTTTCATGTTGCACGACTGTACCACAGAAATTTCCTAGTTGTGAACCTCTTCACTAACAATGGCAATAAACCCGATTCTGATTCTGAAATGTGCTCCCTTGGAAATGACGGCCTTATTGCATCAGAATACCCCTTTAAGCCCAACAAACCATCTCTGCTTTACAAACATGCACTTCCTTAGCAGAGTCAGATCATCCTGCCATGCAATAGGTGCGCGCATTTTGTTAAAAGAAGTGTCTGAGAGGCATGAAGTGCAGGAACCAGGGATCAAAACGTGAAACAGCTTCCAGATGCCAAAAATCACACGTTGAGAATGTGGGGTGGGTGGCACCGGATTACATGCATACGGTGGAGCAGAAAATAACATTTCCCAGCCAGGGGTACAGAAACTGGAGGTGGAGAGTTAAAGCCTGTCGATCTGTCTCACATACAACGCTAACCTACGACAGTCACGACTTACTAAACCGATCAGAATGAAAATTTGCCTCATTGAGGTCCTTTTCAAGAGCAGGCCTTGTGTTGCTGTATCTTGGAGTGGATCTATGAGACAGATCTGACTGAATGGAGACTGGGGGAAGAGGGTGTTGGCTGAGCAGGTAAGGGGTGTGTACCTGGACTGAGCCACCGTGCCTGTCCGCTGCCAGGTGAGAGGTGATATAGGAAGAGTTTGCTTGCCGAGTGGGCTGAACCTCCCATGCTCCTCGTCGGTCTGAAACTGCCGTCTGCTCGGGAGTCGGAGGGGTAGCGATGGGGATGTGAAGGAAAGTGAGGTTGGGAAGGGGAGTGCGATGGGAGAGGGAAGGAGGAGTGAAGGTGATGGAATAATTGCATTAGAAAAATGGCATTTGGTGTGTGGAGCGAGGTACCATGCAACAGCAGCATGAGAGATGAAGAAAACAAAACAGTAAAATAAGCATGAATTTAAAAAAACAAAAACCAAAGCAATGCCAAAGAGCTCAAACAGAAACTGCTGAGCCCCGAAAGCACCAAAAAATTAAACTGAAGCTCTTCCAGCTTAAATGTCCAAGTCATGCTTACAATGCTAAATACTGAAATTAACCAACATGTTGCTAAAAAAAAACTTTTAAAACTTCCTGCCTAAGATACAAAATTTTTTACCCTACAGCAGAGAAGTTAAGAAATTATACACCTGTGAGAGTCCCGTTTAAGGGGATATAATCCACAAATATAAATGGAACTGATAGACCAATGCAACTGAGAGATAACTTGATCAGTTTTTCCAATCAATCCCTAGAACTTGGTTAAGCACATTTGCCGATATCCGATACTGATCGGATTCAACTGTTGAATAAATGAACCATATAGCTTAACCTGTGAGTGAAGGCTTTAGCCTAAATAAAAATAAAAAAGATAAGAAATTAACACGGATGTAAATATACTTTATTAACAAATAAGAATCAAAAAGTAAGAAATAACAGTTCCATGTGAAGTGCACTGGATTGGATCTCTGAGATCCAAAATCACTGATATCGGATCCAAGTATCAGATCTCTAACTAAAACCTATTCATTTTTTGTTTTACAGCTTCTAAAATTGGAGACGTGATGCATACATTTGGATTTACCGCCTATGAGTTAATAATTCGTTAAACAACCTATCAGTGCAATTATTATCTCCACCCCTCCCTTTATTCACATCTAGGCATTTTAATTCCCATCAGTGGAAACTGTGATCGATGTTAGTCCGATTCGCCATCTGGCTAAAGCATCACAACTTAAACTCGCTTTGATGATCTTTTTCTGTGAGGAAAAACACTGCAGAGAAAAAAAATCCATCTTATTTCCTGCTGCCTCATCAAACTAAACACAGAGAAGCAGCTGAGTTATCATTTCCACACTTGCAGGTGAAGATTCTCAGTCATCCAGGTCATGGTCATTCCAAAAAAGAAAAAAAAAAAAAGAAAAAATCCACTGGACGTTTCCAGGTTTGAAGATGTTTTGCTTCCCACCCAGGAAGCTTTTTCAGTTCAAAATGTCAGAGATAGCGCTGAGTTCAAGGCTTTATAGAGTAGGTCAACA